>NC_061826.1:14072673-14082673 GCF_019202785.1 Penaeus chinensis | reverse complement strand
AAGAATGAACAAAAATCACCTTATATTGCTCACCTTTTCCACTGCAATGGCATTAATTAGGATAATAATGCAAGTATGATGTTCATATGTAGGTAAACTCGAGTGTTTTATGGTTCGTACGTAAATTATAATGCTAGAATTACTGAAGAGTTATGGACGAGTTATATTTTACTTACATATAACATACCATACGATATCTATTAATTTGTATACGTTGTTCTAGCCATCCCTAAATAAGATGTCATAATATTAAACATTTCAAAATTTGAAAATTTTTGCAAAGTGAAGGTAATAGTTCTTGTTTTTTATATATTTAACTCTACTGATGACTTAATGGTTACGTCCTCAACAAAGACACATAATGAATTGATTTATTATATTAAGCAAATAAATGGTTCAACTTGCAAATAGCAGCGATTTCTACGTTGTAGGATTCAGGATCGAGACTAGAGGGAGAGTAAACCTTTGGGGAAAGTTAACAGGTGTTTCTTGACACTAGCTCGTGTTTTCAGTTCACGAGTGTTCTCCGAGGAGATAACGTTCACCTCTCGAGGTCAAAGGTCACACAGGTATGCAGCCATACAATAAGGCAGCAACAGAGACTCGATTATAAACGGAATCAGATCACTACGCTCGTTGTGGTTGGTCGGTAGTTGTTGTGTCTTTTTCTTTTCATTTGATTGACGATTCAGGATTTATCGTCATTGATTTTGATATTCGTGGAGAATTTTGTGAGTATTTTTATTGCAACAATTACGGCATTAAACTGTATTATGCAGAGATTTTTCAAGATGGCAATCGCCATTCGGGATTAGTGACTTTTCACCATTGCTACAGAAATATTCAAACAATTTTTTCCCTCCCTCTCTTCTTCATACAGTATCATATTATACGTTCTTATTTTCATAAGTAGTCAGCGGCCTTTTTTGTATAATGTAAATGATACCGGTCTGAGAGGCAATGTCTGTTTAAGTTTAATTGTGAATGCTCCTCCCCCTTGAATATCCCTTTCACTTTTAGGAGAATCACAAGAGCTATATCGAAAGACGAAGACACTGGTGAAGTTTCAAGGGGAATTAGAAATAGAGGGTTTATGACCTCCCTATCCCCCCATTCGTGATTTATGACTCATATCATTATTGCTGGAAAAACTGGGTATTATTGGAAATAACACCTAACACATTGAATATAGAATCTGAGCTTACCAAGTAGTAGAACACATCATTCTATGAAAGTTTTTTTCTATATCATTTTCCTCGCAAATTGATAAGAGCGGTAATAAGGAAGGTGTAAAATCCAGGAAACGCACCTGCCTTATGTCCCCAACGCCGCAACAAAAGGTCGTTAAACGCGACGGAAAATCGGACGTATTTTTTAGCGCATAACGTAAGCGAGGGAAATCACATGAGCTAATTAGATTTGCGGCTGTAACATGACGTGACCATAGGCAGTGACGTCCAGTAAAATAGAAGCAATCACATATGAAATAGCTCATCACCCGAAAATGAGCATCCGGGCTAGTACATAAGTAACGTGTCGGCCTCTCATCCGAGGGGTCGGCGGTCCGCGCCCCGCCCAGGAGCGAGGAGTTGCAATTGTCGCCTGGAGGTTATTGCTGTGGCTGGACACAACGGGTAAGGACTAAGCTCAGTCGAGTCAGCAACAGCTGACACACGTTAGCAAGTCGGCATTGGTCGACACAGGCCGAGCTCCCCTCATGGGCATAGCCCGGGCGAGGCTCAGCTTCGCATATCGGACTTATCCTTAACCCGAAAACGCTTTATATATTTCTGTCGGCACATATGAGGTGAACATTTTGGGGACCAGCCGGGAAATGGGGAGGAGGAGAGCTGAAAGGGCGTTTAAGGGAGCGAATCTCCCTATATGACTTGGAAGCGAGTGGAATTATTGTGCTCTCCCGTGTTTTACCGATATTTCCCGAAATCACCCCCACCCCCTCAATTGCCTGATAAGTGTCATGCCCTCCCCACCTATCGGGACCGATATCGTAGCTGTGCTTCGTTTGCGAAGGAAATGAGTGCTAAGATTCGTTCGAAACACGACGAAATCTATTGGAAAAATATATTGCTCATCGGAAAATCGAATGTTAGGCGTCATTTCCAAATTTACCAGAAACCAATATGATTGAACAAGTTGTTATTTCGTTGCAAGATATATTTGTTGATAATTACTACTACTACGAGATTTGGTAAATGTTTACAAAAGGACAGCACCCGTCAGAGACAAAGTCCCGAACTCCAGCCAACAATCTTGGGGGAATCCGTGGGGGGGGGGGGGGTAGAATATCGAGGAGATCGCTAATGAACGGTAATAATAAAGTTCCATGAAGAGGAAAATATTAAAAAGCATAGCCAAGAATCGTAATTTAAATGATAAAGAAAATAGAAAAATGAAAAACCCGAGCCAAGAATCGTAATTTAAATGATAGAGAAAGTAGAAAAATGAAAAACCCGAGCCAAAAATCGTTCGCAGTAGATTCGAATCGGCGTTACGGGCTCGAACTAACAAACAAGCATATTCTAAACGCACGATTTACAAGACCGCCGACCCCCCCCCCCCCCCCTCCCGATCGTCGTGTTTCCCTAACTGACCCAGGACCCCCGACCGATCGCCCTACTTGGCCCCTTCCGATCGCCCTAACCTAACCTAACCTAACCTATCCTATCCTATCCTATCCTATCCTAATCTAACCTAACCTAACCTAACCTAACCTAATCTAATCTAACTTAACCTAACCTAACCTAACCTAATCTAATCTAATCTAACCTAACCTAACTAACCTAACCCACCCGATCGCCGTATTTCCCTATCGGGTGCCCCGCCCCCGGATCCCTCCCGATCGCTGTGTATAAGCAAAAATATTAAGATTAGATACGTATAAAGATGTACATGAAAAGCTAGAATAGTGGAATACACGATTCGTCGTGACGTCATGTGACGTAGGTGCGCAGTGGCCGAGCAGTTGGTGTGAACAATGTGCGAGAACTTAGTAAACATTAGGTCACGTATGGACTTAACCGCGTCAACGCCGAGTGGAATTATCAAATGTAGTTTTTCATTGCCTACAACTTTGTGATCTTAAATTTTCTCCTAGCCGGTGTGGTCCTTTTGTATACTATAACCCGAGATTTTATTACCTTTTATTCAGATCTACTTAGGTGTTTGGTAGTTTTATATTTAAGGGAGGAAGAAGTATCCCCTTTAACATTCAGGTTTTCTGTGAACGTAATGAAACGTTTTCATTCACACCAAATAGTAAAAATTAAGGATACACTATTTTATATATTCATATTCTGATATATATGACATAAAGTACATAACATAGTAACAAAAATAATAATAATAAAATTAAAAAAAAAAAAGATTTTAAAAACAATGATTGATATTTATGTACGTACTTCCATTATAGTATTTACTATATCTATGTGACTCTTTTTTTTTATTTCTATTATATTATTTCCACGTCAATATCTCTTTCTCGCTCTCCTCTCTCTCTCTTTCATTCTCTCTCTCATTCTCTCTCTCTCTCTCTCTCTCTCTCTCTCTCTCTCTCTCTCTCTCTCTCTCTCTCTCTCTCTCTCTCTCTCTCTCTCTCTCTCTCTATCTCTCTCTCTCTATCTATCTATCTATCTATCTATCACTCTCTCTCTCTCCTCCCGTCCCCTCCCCTCCTCTCCTCTCCTTTCCTCTCCTCTCCTCTCTTCTCATTTCCTCTCCTCTCCTCTCGCTCTCACACACCCTTCCTTCCTCCCCACTCCCTCTCTGTCTCTCTTCTCCCCCTCTTTCGCTCACCCTACCAAGCCATCCGTTTCTCTCTCGTCGCCCCCTCTCTCCTCGCTCTTTTTTTCGCTGATTTGGCGAACTGTCTCAAAAAACGAAGGCGCATATGCTTGAGAAGTTCATTCCATATGCTGTGAAAGGCCTTCGCTCTTTTCCCGAACAGGTTTGTGTGTTTGATTTATTCCATAAATAGCATTGCATATAACACGTGATGTTTGAGACTAGTAGTCACTTTCGGTATGGTAGTGCGAGAAATATTGGTTTCTTTTAGTCATCAGTAGTGTAAGATTGAATGTATTTGATTTCTTCTGTCACGGAATTTATTTTTTAAGTACTATTTGAAGGGTACAACAGATAAGAGGTGGAAGTTAAAAAAAAAAGTGACTTGCGAATAAGAGCTAGAGAGAGAAAAAAAAAAGAAAGATAGAGAATGAATCTCGAGAACAAGGAGGTGCATCCAGTATTTAGTTCTATTGCATTTTCCTGGATTAAATTAATGGAACTAAATAATATTAACCAATATTACATATCAAATATCATAATTAGATTATAATTCAGCATAGTCTATGGAATTATTTTGTTATATTAGGTTGAACAACTAATTGAAGTGTTGCTTTGTCATCCACCAAGAAAATGTAGTTAAATATTTTGTTTAATGACCTGTCTCCTTTCTCTTCACGCAGTGTTATCATCAGAAGTCGGTCTTACAATAGTCATCAAAAAAATATATACCATTTATGACAATCTATTGCCCTAACATTGAATATAGTTTCGCCAGATTTAACCGTTCCTACAAGGTACATTTTACTCTCCCTGAACTTAAGGCACCAAGACATGGCATGGATCAACTACGAGCAAAGCGACGTAACTTCGCCTCTAAAAGTTATCCTTTGGGATGGGGAATGCAAGTTTAACACGAGTAGAATCGCTTTTTCGTTCACCGGTACCACCTCAGTCAGTTCCTTCTTATGTATACATGCTTTTCATTGCTGGTTGAGTGTGGTTCATGATGAGAAAAAGTTACCTTCATAGAAAAAAAAAAGATTCTTACTTGACCTGTAAACACCAATACATTATTTAAAAATATGACATTTAGAATTACATCACATGGTTTCATGTTAATAATTAATATATTCATAGATATACAATATACATGTGAATAGATATATTGTGTTAATATAGATAGATAGATATACATATATATTTGTGCATATATATTTATATATACATCAATACATGTGGTTATGTAAGCATGTATATATAACATCTCACGCAATCCAGTGCAATTAACTTTAGCTTGTTTGATCCCTTTGTTATATGTGCCTCTGACGACAGTTCTTGTGTAACCCAGACGATATTCAATTTATCCTTTGTACCTCTGGCTATTCTCAGCATTCCATACATTTCGCGTTCCTCCATCATACCAGAAATATAACGAAAGTGAGGTCGTCAAAGAAGGGCTTAACCCACTCATTATCTAAATGATTAATTGAATTTCTTAAGTTGTTTTCACCGTTGATCTCATGTTTATAGGAATTTTATAATCTCTGTTACTGGGAGACATATGTTATCAGGCCAACTAGATATGTAATCACACAGATAACATATGTTCTTGTTTTGTTCTCTTTTTGTGAGATCCGTTTGTGTTAGTCATCTTTCACTCATTTTCAAAAGAACTAGCGAGAATATGGACTTTCAGTAAAAATAATATATAAAGTGATAATGTGTCAGTTCTGCAAGTGTATACATATATGTCATATCATACACACGCACGCACACACACATCGGTTTCGATGATATTAGAGTCAGAAATACATACATAAGCCAAATTACAGACATGTATATCTGACGTGAACTGACAACGAATTACCTGACAAGCGTGACATGCAGCTCCCTACCCACTTAATTGTTGCCACGACATCGGATAATTTGAAACTGCTCGATGCGGTATTTACTATTTTCCGGAGTCCTGTGTGTGTGTGTGTGTGTGTGTGTGTGTGTGTGTGTGTGTGTGTGTGTGTGTGTGTGTGTGTGTGTGTGTGTATAAATTTCATCAGGGAAAAAAATACATAGGAAAACATGATTAACTTGTAAGCCAAATGATTCCAAGGGACTAATCACTCACATTCAGAGGTGCTTGCAGTCAAATTACCAATACCGTGTAATCATCATCAGGCGAGGAAATCACTCAAAGCTCGCAATTAATGACTGTCACTTTTGATTACTTTCTAAAGGCCTATTGGTAAATTTGGTCCATTAGTGTTACTTATTTCGATGCTCAGTTAGTCGATATATCAAGTTTGATTTACTACATAAATACATATGGGTATTGGTGTGTGTGTGTATACATCTGTATATATGTATATTGTATATTGTATATACAAATATATAAATGTATATATATATGTGTGTGTGTGTGTGTGTGTGTGTGTGTGTGTGTGTGTGTGTGTGTGTGTGTGAGTGTGAGTGTGAGTGTGAGTGTGAGTGTGAGTGAGTGAGTGTGAGTGTGAGTGTGAGTGTGAGTGTGAGTGTGAGTGTGTGTGTGTGTGTGTTTGCGTGTAAACAGAGACATACATATGTCCCCGTGTCCCCGGTATCGAGGACGAGGTGGTGACGCTGGACACTGTGTGGCTTGGTCTGTCTGGCGTGTCTCTCCCCTTCCGTCTGACGCTTCCTTCGAGGGCGGATACTTACGTGGTAGAAGTCTCAAAAGAGAAAGCAGAGCAAGCACCTGCGCCCGTCTAAGGAGGAAAGGCAGCTGCTCTGGACAGAGGTGTGAAACGTACCATCCGGTCTTGCTATATATTGTTTACATCGCTCGACCACGCGCAAGGCTCGTCCTTGAGCTGTGTCTAACACTTGAAACACTGCTATCAGCACGCAAGGATACAGGTTCTGCTCAACATATAGATAGTTCCTGGTGATCCGATGGCCGCTAGGGTCGAGTGGCGGGTGTGGCGGAGGTATCGCACTGAGGTACAATATTCATTCAGTAGCAAGGAGGTTCACATCGTCTTCAGAGGCTGAAATATAAGAGTGCAAGGACAGTAAATGAGCTAATGAGGTGAATAATATGTTTGTTAATCACCTTACGAAAATAAAAGGAAATGAAAGCGTGATAAGAACAATTTGTCACAAGAAAGGTAACGTGCCAAGTGAGGTGTTATTAGGATTTGTCAAGAATAGCGAGTTCAATAGAGAGAAAAATTGATTGGACGAGAATTCTAAATGTGCTAGTATTATGCTTCGGACACATAGATGCAACTGGGTCTGAACTGAATCGTGTGAGCGTAAGTGTGTGAAATCTCTCGGTGCAGGGGGGGCAGGAACCCCTCGTTTATGGCCATGAGCAGAGTTTAAAATTGATTTACTGTAAGCCTATATAAAGCATGGTGTCTGCAATGCGTTGCCATTATTTGCAACTGGAGAGACTATCCTTAGTTAGTTATATGTTGCATCTTCACCAGACCTTAAAACCAAAAAAAGCATAAATTCCAGGATTACTTTGGACAAGATACCGAACTTTGAGATGACGCCATGAAAGCGATTTGGGTTCAGTTATAAGTCACAGGGATGGCACTTAGTACAATTCATAATCCTTGAGTGAATTCCGTGTAGAGCAGGCAAGTAAGTGGATCAATGGTCAGAGCAGGTACTCGAATGTAAGTATGATTAAGCGAGCGATTAGCGCGGGGAGTATAAAAAGAGAACAGTGATATTACAAAGAACACAGAATATACCTAAGACGCAAGTAGTAATGAAGGAATTACTAATAGGCATACCTTATAAAGAGGAAGAATAGATAATGTTACGAATTTGCCAACAATGAACATAAATAATATACACAGGAACAAGCGATTGTAACAGCAATTGATTAATAAATTGGCATGTAATTATTTGCTCTGCGAAAAAGGTAAAATATACTAAACTGTGAGGACAAAACTGATAATATAACACAATATATCAAATAAGGAATGAATAGGGCAAGGGAATGAGGTATGAGGTGAGAGTTTGTGTCACTTTGGCTTGATCTCAGTGTGTGATTTCGTTTGTTTGTTTTGTAGTGAAGCATTGGTATCCAGCGAGATGTTTTGTAATATAGTTAGTAGTGTGCGGTCGCTGAGTGGCTTGTACGTTGATTTTTTTTTTTTTTTTTAAAGGGCAACTCGTATGTAAGGTGCGGGTGGGTATAGGAAGGGCAACAGTTACTCTTTCACTCCCAGGCACACTTACATTTAACCCGTTGCCGACGGGCATGACACATAGATGGCCACGCGCACTAAATCACCAATGAGCTAGTTATGAGTACTGCCTGTCTCGCCAGTTCACCCTTTTCATAGATTTACGAAAATATTTTACGTTATCTTATTTTACTGTTACTAATGTTTATAACATTATATGAATTATGAGTATTTTATCTTCCCATTCCTCCCATCCAGACCTTATCATCTCCGAATCCTTACACATACAGATGATGAAACCTGAACTAAACAACACAACCACCGCAACAACCTTATTCACCCATTAGGCCTTCCCTCTCACCAACACCCACTTTGGTTAGTTTACCTTTTCGGTTGTTAAAGTTTTTTTCTTGTATGTAGGTTATTTTTCATTGAATGTCGTTCTTTTTCTTTATGATTTAATTACGTCTATGTATATATTGTTCTTAGCTATTTTTACGTATTTGTAATTTGTTCAGAACCCATATATCCATATCCATAATTATCCAACTGACTTCTTCAATGGCTCTTTTTGACAGTTTACTGATGATGGAGGTCTAGTGTTCACCTTCGAAACGTCTAATAAATATGAAGTTCTTCACGAATGTGTTCGTTTACCTCATCATGATATATGTATATACATATATATATATATATATATATATATATATATATATACATATATATACATATATACATACATATTTATATATACATATACATACACACACATATATATGTGTGTATGTGGGCGTGTTTGTGTGTATGTGTGTATATATACATATATATATATATATATATATATATATATATATATATATGCATATATGCATATATATAAGTGTGTGTATATAAATATATATGTATATACATATGTTTTTGCGTACAAATATATATATATATATGTGTGTGTAAACATATATATATATATAATATAATATATTTGTATGTATATATTTATAAATACATACTGTATATTAATGTATGAAGGTATCTGTCTGTCTTTCTCTCTCTCTCTATATATATATGATACACACACGCGCGATATATATATATATATATGTTTGTGTGTGTGTGTGTGTGTGTGTGTACGTATATGTATATGTATATATAAACATATGAGTTTACATACATTCATACATATATACATATATATGTGTATGTGTGCGTATATATATATGTGTATATGTGCGTTTGTGCGTATGTGTGTGTGTTCATACACACACACATACATATATATGTATGTATGTATATATATGTATATATATTTATATTTGTATGTATATATGTATATAAAAACAAATAAACATACATACATACCTACGTGTGTATATATATAAATATGTTTATATATCTGTTTATATATACTTATATGCATATATATGTGTGTGTGTGTGTGTGTGTGTGTTAATATATATGTATATATGTAGATAAGTGTGTATATATGTATTGTATATATTTATATTTGTGTGTGTGTGTGTACACACACATACACACACACACATATACATATATATATATATATATATATACATATATGTGTGTGTGTGTATATATATGTATATGTGTATATTTGCGACTGTGCGTGTGTGTGTACACACACACGCACGCACACAAAGATATATATATATATACATATATATGTATGTGTATATATATGTATCTATACATACACATTAATAAATACATGCACAAACTTACACACAGGCATATATATATACATATATATTCTTTTTTTTATACAGCCATTCATTCCACTGCAGGGCATAGGCCTCTCTTAATTCACTAGTGAGAGGTTATAAGGCAGTGTCAACCTTGCCTGATTGGATGCCCTTCCTAATCAACCGCGGTTCGGCGCGCTAACGCCTGTACAACGGCGGTGACTTCCCCTACGACACCTGCGTTTGACTTCTCAAGGCGATATTTCGTTTTCTCGGGCTCGAGCTAGCAGTCAGAGCGCAGGCATTTTTTCGACCGCT
>NC_061826.1:14065173-14067673 GCF_019202785.1 Penaeus chinensis | reverse complement strand
TCAAGTTCGCTTTGACCTTTATCCTCTTTCGTATCTTGCCAAGTTTTTACTGTGAGGACTTGGGTCTCCATAAGCATCCACATACGACGATCTTTTCTCGATCATAATGGTTGCTTGTAAGAACTAAGTATCCATGTTTATTTTCTTTGGGATACTACAGATAAACGCTAAAAAAAAAGAGTCTTTATAATATAGGTGTTATATTCAGCGTTGTTTTAAGTCTTATGCGGACAGAAATTCCGGGATATGTTACTGATATGTGATTCAAGGTTAATACGTCAGAACAGATTATAGTTTTAATTAGATACAGTCAATTTCAATGCAAATAAATATGTTTGTCACCAGCGTTTCTAATCTTGTATGATTATTAATAGCGCTTTGGCTCCCATGAACTATATTACAGTAACAATACTAGTGTTATGTATACATCCCAAACACCATTACTAACACGTAATATTGCAGGTATTAATGTTAGCACAACATGAATCTATATGATTTATTGAGACAGAGTGGAAGTAGGATGATAGAGAAAGTGAAAAGGGTAAAAGGAAGAAAAATAAGGGAGACGAATAGGGTGAGAGAGAGAGAGAGAGAGAGAGAGAGAGAGAGAGAGAGAGAGAGAGAGAGAGAGAGAGAGAGAGAGAGAGAGAGAGAGAGAGAGGTAGAAGTTGTAATGAGAGATCTGTTTTGATTAGAGCATCATGATTGATATGTATTATAAAACGTCTGGCAAGATTTAGAATCACTAAAAATAAGGACAATGAACGGCTACACATTTTTTTCATTACTTTGGTCCGTAAGTTGCTAAGGTTTACTGAAACTCAAAGAAGCAGTTTGCAGAAGTTCTAGTTTAAGGGGGACTGCAGACAGTACTCTACTGGGTGCTGAAGATGCCACTAAAGCTAGTACTTGAGTCAATACTGCAGCTAATACCCCAGATGGTGATAAAGCTGAAAGTAACGAGGACTCTACCATGCTATTAAAGCGAGGAGCTTGGAAGGGGATAGAGAGAGAGAGAGAGAGAGAGAGAGAGAGAGAGAGAGAGAGAGAGAGAGAGAGAGAGAGAGAGAGAGAGAGAGAGAGAGAGAGAGAGAGAGAGAGAGAGAGGCCTAGAACGAGAGAGAGAGAGAGAGAGAGAGAGAGAGAGAGAGAGAGAGAGAGAGAGAGAGAGAGAGAGAGAGAGAGAGAGAGAGAGAGAGAGAGAGAGAGATAGAACGAGAGAGAGAGAGAGAGAGAGAGAGAGAGAGAGAGAGAGAGAGAGAGAGAGAGAGAGAGAGAGAGAGAGAGAGAGAGAGAGAGAGAGAGAGAGAGAGAGGCCTAGAACGAGAGAGAGGCCTAGAACGAGAGAGAGGGAGAGAGAGAGAGAGAGAGAGAGAGAGAGAGAGAGAGAGAGAGAGAGAGAGAGACAGAGGCCTAGAACGAGAGAGAGAGAGAGAGAGAGAGAGAGAGAGAGAGAGAGAGAGAGAGAGAGACCTAGAACGAGATATATATATGTGCATATGTATATATATATATATATAAATATATATATATATATATATACATATATATATATATATACATATAGAGCTAGAGAGAGAAGGGGAGAAGGAGAGAGCCAGTGAGTGAGAGCTAGAGGGCCTATGAAGGAGAGGGAGAGAGAGAAGGGGAGTGGGAAAGAGCCTGTGAGTGAGAGAGAGCGAGAGATGATGAAGAGAAAGAGCCGTCACTGACTGAGAGTCAGAGAGATGGGTAGAGAGGGGGGCAGAGAGAGAACCACTTAGAGAGGCAAAGCGAGAGAGAGAGAAGGTGTGACAAAGAACGAGGGAGAAATTCACTGATTTAGGGTCTGAGAGAGGGAGAAAAGATGAAAAGAGGGTGTGACGGAAGGAGCCACTGATTGAGAGTTAGAGGGAAATTGAGAGAGGAAGAGAGAGAGAGCCATCGAAGAGAGGCCAATGGGGAGAGGAGGGAAGGGTAGGGTGTTTGCTGCGTGGCAATCCACCTGTTGTCCGGGAGGCACCTGTGGAGCTTCTGCTGACGGGCCAAGCGAGGGAGAGCGGGCGCCAGTCAGGTGGTCGACGTCAGCCTGCGAGGACCTACCGCGCTTCCAGCTGATCTGAGGAGCGCCACTAAGAACCAAGGAATCTTAGAAATCCTCAAGTGCAACGTCTAAAAAGCGGGGAAAATTACTTTGTTGAACGAAAGGACGTTATCTCCACACGTAACGGAACTCACCTTCGAAGATTAAAGACACGGGATTAGATGTAAAACACAAACAAAAAACAATACTTTAAACAACAGCAAAAAAAGGGCATAACAAAAAAAAACTATCAACAGCAAAGGGGACAATCTTCCACAGAGGTTTGTTTACGCCTAAGAACCCCTGTCCTCCACACCGTAAAGACAAAAGAGAAGAAATTATTTCCTCTAAAGACAGGCCAAAGAGCTCAAGTGAAAAGCTAAATCTCCGACCACCCTTTCTGTGGCGCTGCGGGAAAAATTCTGCAACGAAGCTGAA
>NC_061826.1:14052673-14055173 GCF_019202785.1 Penaeus chinensis | reverse complement strand
AATAATAGACGGGATTCGAAGTAATAGGCGAGATTCGAAATAATAGACGGATTCGAAATAATAGACGGGATTCGAAATAATAGACGGATTCGAAATAATAGACGGGATTCGAAATAATAGACGAGATTCGAAATAATAGACGGATTCGAAATAGACGAATAGACGGGATTCGAAATAATAGACGGATTCGAAATAATAGACGGGATTCGAAATAATAGACGAGATTCGAAATAATAGACGGATTCGAAATAATAGACGGATTCGAAATAATAGACGGGATTCGAAATAATAGACGAGATTCGAAATAATAGACGGATTCGAAATAATAGACGAGATTCGAAATAATAGACGGGATTCGAAATGATAGACGAGATTCGAAATAATAGACGGGATTCGAAATAATAGACGGAGATTCGAAATAATAGACGGGATTCGAAATAATAGACAGGATTCGAAATAATAGACGGGATTCGAAATAATAGACAGGATTCGAAATAATAGACGGGATTCGAAATAATAGACGAGGATTCGAAATAATAGACGGGATTCGAAATAATAGACGAGATTCGAAATAATAGACGGATTCGAAATAATAGACTGGATTCGAAATAATAGACCGAGATTCGAAATAATAGACGGATTCGAAATAATAGACGGGATTCGAAATAATAGACGGATTCGAAATAATAGACGGATTCGAAATAATAGACGGATTCGAAATAATAGACGGATTCGAAATAATAGACTGGATTCGAAATAATAGACGGGATTCGAAATAATAGACGGGATTCGAAATAATAGACAGGATTCGAAATAATAGACGAGATTCGAAATAATAGACGGATTCGAAATAATAGACGGGATTCGAAATAATAGACGGATTCGAAATAATAGACGGATTCGAAATAATAGACTATATTCGAAATAATAGACGGGATTCGAAATAATAGACGGATTCGAAATAATAGACGGATCGAAATAATAGACGAGATTCGAAATAATAGACAGGATTCGAATAATAGACAGGATTCGAACTAATAGACGGATTCGATAATAATAGACGGATTCGAAATAAGAGACGGGATTCGAAATAATAGACGGATTCGAAATAATAGACGGATTCGAAATAATAGACGGGATTCGAAATAATAGACAGGATTCGAAATAATAGACGGATTCGAAATAATAGACAGGATTCGAAATAATAGACGGATTCGAAATAATAGACGGGATTCGAAATAATAGACGGATTCGAAATAATAGACGGATTCGAAATAATAGACCGGATTCGAAATAATAGACGGATTCGAAATAATAGACGGGATTCGAAATAATAGACGGATTCGAAATAATAGACGGGATTCGAAATAATAGACGGGATTCGAAATAATAGACGGGATTCGAAATAATAGACGGATTCGAAATAATAGACGGGATTCGAAATAATAGACGGGATTCGAAATAATAGGACGGATTCGAAATAATAGACGGGATTCGAAATAATAGACGATATTCGAAATAATAGACTGGATTCGAAAATAAAAGACGGGATTCGAAATAATAGACGGATTCGAATAATAGACTGGATTCGAAATAATAGACGGGATTCGAAATAATAGACGGGATTCGAAATAATAGACGGATTCGAAATAATAGACGGATTCGAAATAATAGACGGGATTCGAAATAATAGACGGATTCGAAATAATAGACGTGATTCGAAATAATAGACAGGATTCGGAATAATAGACAGGATTCGAAATAATAGACGGGATTCGAAATAATAGACGGGATTCGAAATAATAGACGGGATTCGAAATAATAGACGAGATTCGAAATAATAGACGGGATTCGAAATAATAGACGGGATTCGAAATAATAGACGAGATTCGAGATAATAGACAGGATTCGAAATAATAGACAGGATTCGAAATAATAGACGGATTCGAAATAATAGACGGGATTCGAAATAATAGACGGGATTCGAAATAATAGACAGGATTCGAAATAATAGACGGGATTCGAAATAATAGACGGGATTCGGAATAATAGACGGGATTCGAAATAATAGACGAGATTCGCAATAATAGACTATATTCGAAATAATAGACGGATTCGAAATAATAGACGGATTCGAAATAATAGACGGATTCGAAATAATAGACGAGATTCGAAATAATAGACGGGATTCGAAATAATAGACAGGATTCGAAATAATAGACGGATTCGAAATAATAGACGGGATTCGAAATGATAGACGGATTCGAAATAATAGACGGGATTCGAAATAAAAGACGGGATTCGAAATAATAGACGGATTCGAAATAATAGACGGATTCGAAATAATAGACGGGATTCGGAATAATAGACGGGATTCGAAGTAATAGACTACATTAGAAATAATAGACAGGATTCGAAGTAATAGACTACATTAGAAATAATAGACGGGATTCGAAATGATAGACGGGATTCGAAATAATAGACGGGATTCGGAATAATA
>NC_061826.1:14040173-14047673 GCF_019202785.1 Penaeus chinensis | reverse complement strand
AAGAGGGGTAGGAAAGGAAGACAGAGGAGAGGTAGAAAAAGAAGGGAGAGAGAGGAGGAAAATTAGAAAAGGAGAGAGGTAAATGAGGAGGGGTAGATAAGGAAAGGGGAGTGAAGATGGGGGAAGGGAGAGGAGGAGGAGAAGGTAAGAAAAGAAGAGAGGGGGATGGAGAGGTAGAGAGAGGGGGAGAGAGGGGAGGAGAATAAAAGGCACGGAGAGAGAGAATAGAGATAAAGGGAAAGAGAGCTAGATGCATGGTGGAGGAAGAAAGAGGAGAGTAGAAGTGAGAGTGAAATAGAGGAAGAAGGAGTAAGGAAAAGAAGAGGAGAGAAGAGGAAGAAGTGAAAAAATAGTAAAAGGAAGTGAGAAGAGGAGGAGAGGAGGAAGGGAAAGGAAGTAAGGAGGGGGGAGAAA
This sequence comes from Penaeus chinensis, assembly GCF_019202785.1. Taxonomy (NCBI): domain Eukaryota; kingdom Metazoa; phylum Arthropoda; class Malacostraca; order Decapoda; family Penaeidae; genus Penaeus; species Penaeus chinensis. The sequence continues at coordinate 14,047,259 of NC_061826.1, read as the reverse complement.
GAAGAAGGGAGGAGAAAGGGGAAGAGAGAGAGAGAAAGAGAGCGAGCGAGCGAGCGAGAGAGAGAGGGAGAGAGAGAGAGAGAGAGAGCGAGCGAGCGAGAGAGAGAGAGAGAGAGAGAGAGAGAGAGAGAGAGAGAGAGAGAGAGAGAGAGCAATCGAACTAAGGGAGGAGAGATGAGATGTTGGCAGAGGCTAAGAGAGCTAGGACACGATGGCAGAGAATGTTGGAAGGTGATGATGGCGTGTCACCTTCACAGAATATTACGTCTTCCACATTTTTCTTCTTTTCTCCCTATTCTCTCAATATATTCATCTGTCTTTCCTTCTTCCTCTTCGATACTATTATCATAATTAGTGCTCTAATCATTATCATTATTGTTGTCTTTGTTGTTGTTGTTTTTTGTGTTATTATCATTATCACTAGCCATATAAGCATAGATATAATCATTATCCCCATTATTAACATTATATTGATCAAAATAATTATATTTATTTTCATTATTTTCATTATCATCATGATCAATATTGTTATCATTATCATCATTACTGTCATCATAATTAAGATCCGAAATAAATCTTTATTCCTTTTCTTCTCAGAAAGTCTTCATCAACGTAGGAGAGAGAAGGAAGACAAAGAGAAGAAAAAGAAGAAAAGAAAAAGAAGAAGAGGAAGAAAAAAAGAAGAAAAAAAAAGTAAAAGAAAAAGAAGAAGGAGAAGTAGAAGAAAAAGAGAGAAGGACGAAACATAAGGAAACGAAACAAGAAGAAAAGATAATAATAACATAAAGAACGAGAAGGAATCAGAAACCAAAAACAGAAATTAGACATAAGCGTGAAGAAACTTAATAAAAAAAAAGTAATCAACTTCCACACGTAAAAGTAATCAGTAAGAAGGTAATCCCTGCCTTATATCCTTATATTCTTAACTACACATCAGCTAGATTAGTCGAAAACGAAGATAAAGATAAGGAATATGGTATAACCGATGATAAATGATAAGAAAGGGGATTTTGAAACAGGTATGGATACAAAAAGCTAAGTACTAATAGATGAAGACAAATAATCTAAAGAAAAAAAAGGGATAAGTTGAATAAAAAAAACAGAGAATAGATAAAGACGAAATGAATAAGTAAGACTTGGAATAAAAGGGGAAAACAAAAAAGAATAACAAAGGAAGACAAAAGAAATACATCATTTTAATACAACTTGAAATACATCTCATTCCTCAGCGAGCAGGAGATTAACAATAAAAAAAAAAAAACACTATTTATTTGAATTTCACTCGGCAGAAGCAATTTCCTGAGGTCGAGTGAGACTGAAAGTGATTGGGAAAGGAAGAAACTATTTTAAGCTTCTCGAAAAGGAAAAGAAAAGGAAAAAGAAAAAGAAACATATCAGAAGACATAATTCAAAAAAATATCAAACCTAAAACCAAACGAAGAGACAGATAACTTCAAAACAACTTTATTTTATATACAAACCAATCCACGAATAAACCAAAGAAAAACGGAAATAATCCCCCAGAAAAAAATAATAAGACAACAAGATAAACCAAGAAATAAACACAAGAAGATAAATTTTCTTCGGATTCTGAAATAAGTTCGTATCCCGCGAAGAAAGAGCAGCCGCAAAGATGTCGAAAGTTCAGCGCCAACTCTCCCCTAACGGAGATCCTGCACCTGGCTTTACGAAGACTTTTCAAAACCGCTTGATTCTGCCTCTTGGGTAAGTAGAAAATGTGAAGTATTGAAGTAGAGGGAGAGATGAAAAAGAATTTCAAAAAATTAAGGATGGGAGAGATAATGGGCGATAGGATAATGGGTAGAAAGTAAGAGAATTGGTAGAAATGATTGTCTCTGTTTTCGGTTGTTGTTTTTTTTTTTTTTTTTTGTATCGTGTTGAGAGGAGTGGGTCAGATAAAATTACAAAGACACGGATGTACATACACAGAACTACGTACAAACACACACAGGCGCTTACACACACACACACACACACACACACATACACATACACATACACATACACATACACATACACATACACATACACATACATACATACATACATACATACAAACAAACGAACAAACACATATACACACAAACAAACAAACAAACAACACACAAGCGAAAACCCAACGTTCAAAAAAAGTAGCCCTAAGGGCAAAAAACTATAGGCTTACCTGATCAGGTGGTATTATGACAAGAAATTGCTCTGTTTTTTCTCCATAGTTGGGGATGTTTTTACAGTTGATCCGGGTTAGAAACCTACGTGTTTTTTTTTCTTTCTTTCTTAGTTTTCATTCCCTTCTTAGGTTTCACAGCTATAAAGATATGCGCTTAGATAGATAGCGATAGAAAGAGAGAGAGAAAGAGAGAGAGAGAGAGAGAGAGAGAGAGAGAGAGAGAGAGAGAGAGGGAGGGAGGGAGAGAGAGAGAGAGAGAGAGAGAGAGAGAGAGAGAGAGAGTGAGAGTGAGAGTGAGAGTGAGAGTGAGAGTGAGAGTGAGAGTGAGAGTGAGAGTGAGAGTGAGAGAGAGATAGAGAGAGAGAGAGAGAGAGAGAGAGATAGAAAGAGAGAGAGAGATTCTCAGACAGTTAGATAGTAGTAGGTAGATAGGCAGACAGACAGGCGTAAAGATAGACAATTGGAAAATAAGTAGGTAGATAAATAGATGCATAAGTAGACAATTAGATATGTAGACATATAGATAGGTAGAGAGAAAGAGAGAGATAGACAGCCAGAGAAAGACACAGATGAACAGATAGACATATATAGAAGATAGACATAGATAGATGGATATGGAGAGAGAGATAGACAGACAGCTATTTGCTAGATAAATAAATAGATAGGTAGGTATGTAGATCAACAGACAGATAGGTAAGTAGGTAGATATATAGATAAATATGTAGATAGATAGATAGATAGTTAGATAAATACATAGACTGACAAATAGATAGCTAAATTAATAAGGAGACATGAAATATGCAGAAAAGATACCATATTTTCCTGGCTAAAGCATCTATTTTGAGATTGTACATTGCAACACTGCAAGACGTTGTGAATGGATATGTTGCAAAGTTGAAGCTAAGTGTTGAAGTGTTAGTTTCCTTTTGAGGTATTAGCTAAAATCAGAAGAAAAGAAGACGGGAATTATACGGTGTGTGAATTATAATGTTTTTTGTCCTTGGTAGATATTTTGTCGTATGACGAAAGCCTGGATGAGGTTCTTGTTATCTAAAAAATAGTGTTTGTTAGTAGTTATACATATACAGTTTTACACTTTTGTAAGTACGTATAAGTAGGTGCGTTGTGTCCCCTTGTTTTGCATTATTTCCTTAGTATGTGTACTTGCAATAATGTTTGTGGTTATGTGCAATCTGTCACCTCATTCTAACTCAGGCTTTCATTCAAAATGAAAACTTTGAAATGGAGGTTTAGCCTAACTGAGAGTGTAAGAAGGGAGACAGAAACTCTTTCCGATGATATTAGGAACGGTAAAATAATCATATTAATAATTAAATAAAGATAGAAATGTGTGGAAAGGTTGCAGTTCTTCCCTTTTCTCTGAGCCCATCTGTCTGTCTATCTATCTAGTTTTCCGGCTTTTCTGTATCTGCTTATATATATATCACTCTCTGTCTCTCCCAAGCTCTCTCTCTTTCTCTGTCTCTGTCTCTCTCTCTATCTCTCTCTCTCTCTCTCTCTCTCTCTCTCTCTCTCTCTCTCTCTCTCTCTCTCTCTCTATCTATCTCTATCTCTCTCATTCTCTCTCTCTCTCTCTCTCTCTCTCTCTCTCTCTCTCTCTCTCTCTCTCTCTCTCTCTCTCTCTCTCTCTCTCTCTCTCTCTCTCTCTCTCTCTCTCTCTCTCTCTCTCTCTCTCTCTCTCTCTCTCTCTCTCTCTCTCTCTCTCTCTCTTCCTCTTTTATTTGTCTGTTTGTCAATTTCACTTCAAGAAAAAAATATATAACCACTATATCATTATTTAGATTATGAAAAAATCGTGCATTGCTTTTTCTTGCTTTTCTTTTCCTTTTTTCTTGAAGAAAACGTCTTGAGGTCTCTTACTTTTCCACTCTTTTCAATCCTCAGGAATTTCCAAGACCGGCTCGTTTTGCCCCAAAGGTAAGCTGGAAATTTATATCTATCTATCTATACTGATAGTTGCTTGTATTTTGCTCCTTCCCCCACCCCCAGTTTGAAAGATTTGCAACTACCTCTCCCCCGTCTCCCTCCCCTCTTTCCTCCCCTTTCGCATCGTCTCCCTTCCTCCCTTCCCCCCCTTTTTTTCCCGTCTCCCGTCCCCCCCCCCCCCTCGTTGCCTCGTAGTAACTCCCTACACGTAACAGCATACTACACTGACTAGATTTTGCTTGTGTCTTTGTTATAAGGTGGTGTATTAATTTACTATCCGATATTTCAGCGTTATCATTTGGTTCCGTTGCCACTCCTGGTTGTTAATATCCTAAACAATCAGGGAGGCTGAAAGAGTGAATTTGGAGGTTTCATATAACATCAAAGGAATGCATTTATATTTAATCGTCGAACTGTGAAATTCAATGTATACAAACATTTTAAGAGATACGAATAGATACATCAAGAAATATATAACATAACGTGAATCAAATAGTAACATAACAAATGCAAAAATGCCGCCCCTTCTCCGAAACAAAAACGATAAAATGAAACTAAACGAGGTATAGCAACAATACTAAAAACATAAAACACTCTACTTTCTCTTAGTAATACTACAGGAACACAAAACAAATTATTTTACGAATCACTAGCAGACTGTACACAGACGACGCTATAGGGAGCACCTGGAACGTAGAGGTAATTCCTGTGTAAATCCAGGTAATAACAAACTTTAGTATAGCTAAATGTTACGATAACCTGTGCTGCAATAATATTTGCTGCGATGACCTGTACAAGATCACCTGTGCTCCGATGACCTATGAAACAATGACCTGTGCTAAGATCACCTGAGCTACGATGACCTGCGCTACAATAACCTTTGCTACGTTGACCTGCACTACGAGGAGGTCACGATACAAGAAGCAGTGCCGTCGGGTGGTGTATCTCCCCCTCCCCCCACGGAAACGATATCTTTATCTTTCAACCTACTCTCTTGTTTGAAGCCTTTCGCTCCTTCAGGCTCCCGCTGCTTCAGGAGTGTTGCTGCAATGACACCTGCTCAAACGCCTGTGTCTGAGAGAAGCACGTAGTGACTTCGTGAGCACGGAGGACGTGTTGGAGATGGCGCAGACGGTCTTCTGGTCATGTGTGCAGGGAAATACATCACATAACATGCCATAACGTCAGTTCACGTTTAAGTGGGAGAAGCAGCATGCCCTCGGCGACGGTGGTGCCATAAGCGGCGTGGCACAGTGCCGGGGTACAGTGCCACTACAACTGTCTTCGAAAATCTCATCTCTTAAAAGATATAAATAGATAACAATAATCATAAGGATAATAATAATAATCTAGATTATACATGTCAGACTATTAACATCATGTACTGATAAATGATAGTGTAACCATAACGTAAATGGCTATGACTATCAATCAAAAATACGATAGATATAACTATAGTAACGATAATGATAATAAAGTAACTAAATATATTTATTTATTTATATTTATTACCTATATATATTTTTTTATTATTATTATTATTCTCTTCCCATAACAATCTAAAACAGGTTCTTAAATTTTCTATTTCAAATTGAAACACATTTAAATCACATTTAATCACTCTCCAGTTTTATTTTCAATATTCAGCCATGACTTTTATTTCCAAATTTAGATCGCCGAGTGGAATGCACTGGAAACTGAACTAAATCCTCAGTTGCGTGACGAGAATTCTAAAAAGAGATTGAATAATTGTTTCGTTGCTTTTCGTTTGTATTTTTGTAATTTTCATCCGTTTTTTTTTTTTTTTTTTACATGCGTGGTGAGTGGTTATATGGATTTTCTTCTTTCCATTTGTCTTTTTTCAAATGACATAGCCTAACTTCACTCAGTCAATAAATAATGGACAGTTAAAACATTAGATACTGGTCGTCATTATGAGAACTGTATAAATTTTGATAATGATATTAACAACCTTTATTGCTGATTAATAACTTGCAGTATCTACAATTGCTACTACCACACCTTTATCATTATTATCAATGCTTCTAAACAGTATCCGTTGTGTTAAATGTAAAAAAATGTATGAATGAGAATGACTATCTCCTGAACTCCAAGGAAATTCACTTTATTCATCCTTTTCATCGTCCTTACTCTTGACAATAGCGTCGCTTTTATTAATTCCATTGGTAGTTGTCGTTGCTACCCTTGTACCCTGTGTTGTTATTATAATTATCTTCATTATGTTCATGATTCTTATCATTTTTACTATCATGACTATTACTGTCATTATCAGTAGCATTGACATGACTAATAGTACTATTATTGTTGTTGTTTTTGTTGTTATTGTTATTACTGTTATGGTAACTATTGTCTTAATATCTTTGTTATCATTATTACAATTGCTTTTATGATCATATATCATCATTATCGTTATTCTTATCATAAGCTTGATTATCATTATCATTATCATTGTTATGATGTAGCTGTTGTTGTAGCCGCTGTGATATCATTAATGTCACCATCATAATTTCTATATGTGTAGGAATATGTACTATATGAAGAATAATATAAATATCTATATATATACCCATGTCTGTCTATCTGTCTATTTATCTGTTTGGCTATTTATCTATCTATCTGTATCTATTTATTTATATATCCATCCATCTATCTACCCACAATATCTATATCTATATCTATATATATATATATATGTATGTATATATATATATATATATATATATATATATATATATATATATATATATATATGTGTGTTGTATGTATGTATATGTATATATATATATATATATATATATATATATATATGTATATGTATATATACATGTGTATATATATGCACATATATATGTATGCACACAAACACCATATATATATATATATATATATATATATATATATATATATATATATATATATATATATATGAA
>NC_061826.1:14007294-14009794 GCF_019202785.1 Penaeus chinensis | reverse complement strand
TAGGCATGATCGCCTAGCAAAGTCAGCAAGTGACTAACAGAGTGTGGATCTAGATCTCGGGGGACCTCTTTCTAGGATTTTATACATCATTAAAGCTTCCTTCAAAGTATAGATAAAGGACTGTGTAATTGTTCCTTTCCTTTAACTGATATAGTACTTGTCATAATAATGTTATAGCCTAAAATCCAAATGTAATACCATTATATAATGTTATGACCATGCATCCAATATACCACAGCTTATCCACGCCTGTGCAGTTGGCCAGGATGACAAAGAAATGACAAAACTAGGGTAATGATTTCGATATAATATAATCTTGTTACTTGTTCATATACACCTCTGTGTGTGTGCGTATGTACACTTTGCTAATGATAAGCCAAATAGGAATTAGTATATCATAATTTTGATAACGAAAACATTTGCTCTTTTTTTCTTGACAGGTAAGTAACCCAGCTTCGCGCCTCCTTGGTTCTCATGTATTAGGTAAGTAAGCATTGCATGTGTTATTACAAAATACTTACGGAGAAAAAACATTGTAATAAACCAGAAGAAATATTATACTTATAAAGGAAGTGGAGGCAGATCACGTATATAATGATGTGAGAGTTTTTATACCGAGGAAAAATATGTAGTTGACCTTATTACTATACAGTCTGTCTAAAACAAGGAAGAATTTAGTATATTAATCTAAAACGGATTACAAAACCATAGAAAATACTCGCTGTGGCTTATGTACTTATGTTCTCCTGGGTACTTAATCCTAAATCACAGTATCCGTCTTTCTACAAATAAAAAGGTTTAAAAAAACTTCTTAAGGAGCGTGCCAAAAATTTCAGTGGTGCCTTCTCCCCCCCCCTCCCCCCCCCTGCTGCCACGCTCCAACCTCACTGCAGTACCCCACCCCTTCCCCCTCCTCCCTTAATATTCTCATTGCACATCCTGATTCCTTCACAATCATCCGTCTACCCCCGTGACACTCCCCTAAACTCCCTTCCCCATATATCCATCCACGTCCAGTCCCACCCTCCCTTCCTCCCTTCCTCTCTCTCTCTCTCTCTCTCTCTCTCTCTCTCTCTCTCTCTCTCTCTCTCTCTCTCTCTCTCTCTCTCTCTCTCTCTCTCTCTCTCTCTCTCTCCTTCCTCCCACCCTCACTCACTCACTCACACACTCACTCACTCACTCACTCACTTACTCACTCACTCACTCACTCACTCACTCACTTACTCACTCACTCACTCACTCACTCACTCACTCACTCACTCACTCACTCACTCACTCACTCACTCACTCACTTACTCACTCCTTCCCTCCCTCCCTCCTACCAGCCTATCCTGCCTGTCTCCTGTTAACTTTCTCCAAAAGTCTCCAAAATTTCCAAGGATCCCTTTCCCTCGTCTCCCTCCCCTCAGTGCCCCTTTCCCTCGCCTCCGTCCTTTCCTGTGCCCCCTTTTCCTCGCCCCCAACAAAATCCTCCCCCAGGCGTAACTCGATCTTTGTCTGAAGTATCACAGAACTTCGAAGGGACCGTGTCAGGTAATGTGATTTGTGTCGTGTCTTTCACAGCTGGGAGAATTCTGCGAAGGCTTATCAAGGCGAAATAGTGTGATTCGTTATTAACTTGGTCATGTGTCGTATAAACATTATGCACACAAACACAGTTAGATAGATAGATAGATAGATAGCTATACACATAAATTAATATAATGCACTTGATATATGCATTTATGTATGAATTTATATTCGTGTGTTTGTGTATGTTGCATATGTTTGTTTATGTGTTTACGTCTGTGATTGCAAGATAGCATATCAACACCTTAAGGTAACTACTGTAATCATCAAAGCTATGGATATCAAAGCACCTCATTCGTAATCAAATATATTCCCTTCTGATCAGTGTTAGAAATGATTCATCCAAGCGGTGCTTAATGTAGTGGAATATGAAGAAGCTTCCTAAATTATCCAGGGCAAGTTATAAGCATCTTGTAGCTAAATAAATCCCCAAAACCGTTAACTTATCTGGGCTTCCAATATTACTTTAGATTAGAAGTACTGACCTACAGTAACAGTATTAATAATTACCTCTTCTTTTGATTTTTTTAGCTGTCAAGATAAAAAGGCTAATAACATGATAATTACATCTAGTTATCTTAATTCCCGATTCAATTAAAACTTAAACAACAGATTAAATAATAATGATAATTATAGTGATGATAACAATAATAACGATGATAATAATGATGATAAAAAAACATAACAATAACAGCAATAATGATAATAAGAGCAATAACAATAATAATAATGATATTAATGATAAAAGTAATAATAATAATGATAATAACGATAATAATATTAATGATACTACTACTACTACTACTAATAATAATAATAATAATAATAATAATAATAATAATAATAATAATAATAATAATAATAATAATAATAATGATAATAATAATAATGATGATGATAATAATGATAATAATAATAATATTGACAATAA
>NC_061826.1:13987294-13989794 GCF_019202785.1 Penaeus chinensis | reverse complement strand
AGAAAGAGAAAAATAACAGACCAATAGATGAAAATAGAAATGGGGTAAAATAAAATCTATGAAAGCATTTAGCGGAAGAAAACCTTGAATGCTAAAAGGAAAAGAAGAAAGCAGACAAAATAATAATAATGAGAATGGCTGCACAGAAGACGCTTTTTTTTTATTTTCCTTTTTTTTTTTTTTTTTTTTTTTTTTTTTTTTTTTTTTTTTTTTTTTGCATTTGCAGAATCTTGGACAACACCATTACCCGCTCATACCAATCCTGTCTTCATTAAAGCCCGTGATAAACAGCTATTCGCAATGTTCTCTCGCAAATAACCTGTTTACATAGAACCGATGCATAACAGAACAATATCCATTAATTTCCAACTGATTAAATCTTTCACAATGTTGTTTACTGATGCGTTAGGTGAACCCTTTAATGAGGTTCGAAGCGTGCACCAGTTATCAGGCTTTAGGCTACAAGGAACAGCCGGGGAGTTACTGATCCTTCGTTGAGCAAAGTGTGTGTTATTGTTAGTGTGTGTATGATATATATGAACATATATATAAATTTATACATATACATATATATACATATATATATATATATATATATATATATATGTATATATTCATATATATATTCAAATATATATACATATATATATATATATGTATATATTCATATATATATTCAAATATATATACATATATATACATATATATATACATATATATACATATATATACATATATATATACATATATATACATATATATACATATATATACATATACATATATATATATATATATATATATATATATATATATATATATATATATATATGTGTGTGTGTGTGTGTATGTGTGTGTTATTTATTTATTTATATATACATATATATATATATATATATATATATATATATATATATATGCAGCTATATATATATATATATATATATATATATATATATATATATATGCAGCTCTATATATATATATAAATATATACATTTATATACATATTATATATATATTTATATATACAAATTTATTTATATATATTTACTTATATATATATATATAGATATATATAGATATATACATTTATATACATATACTTATATACATATATATAGATATATATAGATATATACATTTATATACATATACTTATATACATATATATATATATATATATGTATTTGTGTATATATATACTTGTATGTATATATATACATATATGTATATATATGTACATATATACATATATACATATATACATATATACATATAAACATATATACATATATACTTATATACATATATACATATATGCATATATACATATAAACATATATACATATATATATACATATATATATATATACACATATGTATAAATATGTGCGTGTATGTGAATAATTCCACTTTCATTTCATCAACACACTTCCTGTCCGTGCCTAGTGAGGAACAGTTAAAACAAATAGTCATTAATATGCGTAGAATAATAACCGAAGTCATTGATGTGTACAGACAGATTTATTTTTACCAGATATACTCGTAGATATGAAAAAAAAAAAAAAAAAAAAAAAAAAAAAGCATATGGACTGTGAGATTAATTGGATTTCTGTTCAGGAAGTTAAGTTGCCAAGCTGGGAAGTTATTTACGGAACTGAGAGAGATACAAAGAGAGAGAGAGAGGGAGGGAGGGAGAGGGAGAGGGGGGGGGAGGGAGGGAGGGAGGGAGGGAGGGAGGGAGGGAGGGAGGGGGGGAGGGAGAGGGAAAGGGAGGGAGGGAGAGGGAGAGAGAGACAGGGAGGGAGAGGGAGGGGGAGAGGGGGAGAGATGATGTTAAAGAGGGAGAGTGTATTAGAAATTTAAAGAAAACAATAAAACAATAAAAATATACAGATGGATAAATAGACAGAGAAAGAGAAGGAGAAAAATCGAGAGAGAGAATGAGGAAGAGAAAAATCGAGAGAGAGAATGAGGAAGAGAGAACAAGAAAAAGAGAGAAAGAAAAGGAGAAAGATAAAGAGAAAGAGAGAGGGAGAGTGACTGAGTTTCTTCTCGTACAAATCTCATCCACAATCGATGCGCAACGTCAAAGAATTTACTACAACAATGTCTTGCCTCACTCCATTTAATATTGTAACTTGGTATATGGGAAGTAGGTCAGCTTTCTGAGATTGACAGCGAATTAGATTTACTTATCTTCCATTTGAGTAAGAGCTTTGGGGTTTAGCTTTTACATAGACACACACACACACACACACACACACACAGAAGTACACAAACAAGTACACTCAAACATAAACACATACACACACACTAACACTGACATACACACTATGCAAACAAGTACACTTAAACACAAACACACAAACAAACACACACACAGCTATAACTATTGACATAATTTCCTTGGCGTCTATATCAAGATAAACATTATATAGCATGTATCTTTCGTCGTATAATCCTAAGTCATGCCATCACTCTAATCACACAATTC
>NC_061826.1:13969794-13972294 GCF_019202785.1 Penaeus chinensis | reverse complement strand
GGAATTTGTAAAATAATACTTATGATGGGCTAATGAGTAACCCGAATGATATTTATTGATATACTTTGATTGAGAACTTGTACTTTTTGTAGCGAACTTTTTCTCATCTTATGGGCAAAGGAAATCCATAGAAAAGAAACGAAAGAAGATGAAGGGGAAAATTTATACATATACGTGTGTGTGTGTGTGTGTGTGTGTGTGTGTGTGTGTGTGTGTGTGTGTGTGTGTGTGTGTGTGTGTTTGTGTGTGTGTGCATATCGTAAGCTGTACGCTATAACTCCAGCACATTTGATTCTTCGATTAGTACCGAAATGCATTTCTTATATTTCTTTAGAGTCGCCAGAATATTGATTCCCGTGTCTGGATTCACAATTCAAGTCAAAAGCCTGAGTGAAGCGATTCCAGCTATTGAATCTTTGCTCGAACTTATTCAAACAAAGAAAAAATGATAAATATCTGATCCCACTCGGGAGAAATGAATCAAGAAGATGAAGAAGGAGAAGGAGAAGAAGAAGAAAAAGAAGAGGAAGATTATGCCAAACAAGCTTCTACAAAACTATTTTCTAAACAATTAAGTCTTTAAAAACAAACTGTCATTTATAAAAGCTCGACCTCATATTTAATTTCGTTTTACATGACTTAAACCTTAAAAATAATTAAGTTTTCCAGGATAATGGAGAGACATCACTTATTAAGCCACAGGAAATCGTACGAAATTAAACTCTCTTAAGTTATTAAGCAGTGGATTACGAATAGAGAACTGTGTTATTTACGTTCGTGCATGATCGTATATGGATGTATAAATAGACAGGTAGATAGATGTATGGATAGATAGAGGAACCGAATGATAGATGGGTAGATACAATAGATTTATAGATAGTGAAATGGATTGATAGAAAGGTACATATATATAGGAATATATTGATAGATAGATAGAGCGATCAAATGACAGATTGAGAGAAAGATAAATAGATCGAAAAATAAAGGAATAGATGACAGATAGATAGATACTCCACGTCCGTAGATATACAGGTGGGTAGACGGGTAGATAGAAATGTAGATAGATATACATATACGTTTGTCCGTGTTTACGTGAGTATATTCAGGCATGGCATGTAATATATGTACTTAAGTGCGTACGTGGCTATGTATATACGTATTAGAATACACATTTAATGAATAAGCATATACACAAAAATCACACGTACATGTATCCACTTTTAGACAGACAGAGAGGTAGATAGATAAATGGATTGATGACAGTTGCCTTTACTGAACAGGTATGAAAAGGAGAGGTAAAACAAACAAACAAAAAAACAGACAGCGAGTTCAGTTTGGTTCCCAGAATGACGTCAAATATTGCATCTATCTTTAGGAAACTCATGACTAAAGTTTACAGGGGATGTTCGCCTGGTACAAGATACTTGCTCATGGGTACATGACTGTGCTATAGTCTTCAATAACTTATAAATAACTAATATCGAGAGTATTATGGCAAGTAATGCAAATTCATGTTTATTTTTAAAAAGAGGGCAAGTAAAAAGTATGGTCAGTTGAACATCATATTTACACAGTTATTATTTTTAGTAGGTCTACATAAAAAGGGAAGGCGGAGTGGAGTTCTGGAAAATTTGCATACGAGATGGATGAGGAGCAAGTATTTTGAGTATGTTTTCATGTTTTCAGTGACATGTGTGTTTGAATTTTAGATAAAGACATTGGCTTCTCTGTGATTCCTAATGTAGGTAGGGTGATGCCGTTTCTATCTCTTTCTCTTACTTTGTCTGTCTGTCTCTGTCTCTCTTTTTCTCTCTCTTTCTCTCTACTTCTCTTTTTCTCTTCCTGTTTCTCTCTTTCTCTCTATCTCTCTTTATGACTCTCTCTTTCTCATATTCTCTGCCTCTCTCTCTCTCTCTCTCTCTCTCTCTCTCTCTCTCTCTCTCTCTCTCTCTCTCTCTCTCTCTCTCTCTCTCCCTCTCTCTCTCTCTCTCTCTCTCTCTCTCTCTCTCTCTCTCTCGTTTTCGCTTTGTAGTTCGTTCTCGCTCTATATATCCATCTATCTGTACATTTCCCCTTCCCCCTTCAGTCTCCCCCTCTCCCTCTCCTTCCCCTCCCCCTTTCTCTCTCCATTTATCTCTCCTCCTCATCTCTCATCAGCAATGCTTTATTACGCACCAAGAAACCTATCTTCCTATGCATCTCCAGATACGGCTAGGCAGAGCGTGTGAACCCATGTTAAAATGCGCTGATACCAAGATTGAAAACGACCCCGATGGGAAATGCAAACATTATGAGGGAAGCGGGAAATTAAACTCTTTCCTAAAAATGTAAATAGCGACGAAAAGGAACGGGGAAGTGAGGACGAGAAATGGTAGTTTGGTTATAGGATTGTAATTCTATGTGTGTGTGTGTGTGTGTGTGTGTGTGTGTGTGTGTGTGTGCATGCACCCACGTACAAACACAAACACACACACACACACACACACACACACACACACAC
>NC_061826.1:13932294-13939794 GCF_019202785.1 Penaeus chinensis | reverse complement strand
ACGTGGTGCTCTCTCTCTCTCTCTCTCTCTCTCTCTCTCTCTCTCTCTCTCTCTCTCTCTCTCTCTCTCTCTCTCTCTCTCTCTCTCTCTCCTCTCTCTCCTCTCTTCCATCTATCTCCTCTTTCTCCTCTCCCTCCTCTCTCTTCCATCTCTCTCCTCTTTCTCCTCTCCCTCCTCTCCCTCCTCTCTCTCTCTCTCTCTCTCTCTCTCTCCCCCCCCCTCTCTCTCTCTCTCTCTCTCTCTCTCTCTCTCTCTCTCTCTCTCTCTCTCTCTCTCTCTTCTCCCCTTTATCTTTCCCTCTCTCTCTCTCTCTCTCTCTCTCTCTCTCTCTATATATATATATATATATATATATATATTTATATATATATTTATATATGTATGTATGTATATATATGTATATATATGTATGTATATATATGTGTATATATATACGTATATTTATATATATATCTGTATCTATATATATATATATATATATATATATATATATATATATATATTTATATACATATCCCATGTTTAACCATCCTCGTCATTTACAGCCTTTAAATAAAAGTGATAACATACAATCTTAACATAACAGGCTATTTTTCCGTATATCATAAACCTCATGTGGTTGGTGCATTTGGCTTCATAATACCATGCATTTTCTATCGAGGCGTAAAACCCTCTTTATGGTGGTCGTGTTTTTACGGTTTTTTGTAAGGCATATTTTATGAATGGCGTATTGCGATATTTTAAGTCCTTGTGTATGGTATTTGAGGCGTGTTTGATGAGAAACGTATTTTAATGATTATTTTGTTATATTTTACGATTGGTACATCTTGGGAATATTTTGCGATGTTAGTTAATATTTGTGACGGGTTTTGCGTACAATTCTCCGCCCGTTTTTTACATAATTGGTTTGAATTATCCTCATTTAGCCATACTTTAACAACTGGCATGTTCTACGAAATTTTACGGTATCATAGAGCATTTTTAGCCCTAATTTACGATAGCCGGCACTTCGTTTGCGATTGGGGACCGAACTGCCGCCATTGTTGTAAATAAATCGGGGGGAATCGTTACCGAATTAAAAATGATTCTGGTCCTTGTGTGCACAATGGTTCGGTTCCTGTTCGTCAACATTAGTTAATGAGGTCATCCATCGTCTGAATGGTTGTGTGTGCTTACGGTCGAAGAAGAAGAAGAAGAGAGAAAACAATACGAAGAGAAAACAGTCATATCGGTCGATGTGTTGATGTGACTTTGGGCCATGTCTACTGCGTTTGTGATTTTGGGGGGATGCTGTACTGTACTGTTGTCTTTTTTATCTAAACTGAATAATATACGTATGGTTTGATCAGTATCTATTATTGATGGATGAAATAGATGCTATGTAAATGTTCTACTGATGCTGAACAGGAGGATGTCTGATTTAAAAATAAAAAGTAGTTCATGATTTGTCTAATTATATTAATGACCTCCACGTTCAAAAATATAGAGACGCGATTGTAGACTGTAAATATTTCGTTGTTCAGTCAATAAATCAAACTTCAAATTAATCGGAACTTAGTATGTGGTCGAGTTTTAGCTACTGTATTGTGGCGTCCTGTGAATATCAGTAATTATTACTTCGGTCATTAATAGCCAGTTATTCTGTTCTTTATTTTCTCTCACTTTTTTTTTTTTTTTTTTTTTTTTTTTTTTTGTCTCTTCGCTGTTCCGTTCCTCACTTTCTCTCTTTTTGTCCATCTGTCTCAATCTGCTCTCAGTTTATTCATCACTCATTTCTTTGTTTATCTCTCTCTCTCTCTCTCTCTCTCTCTCTCGCTCTCTCTCTCTCATATCCCTCCTACCTCCTTTCCTCCCTCCTTCCCTCCTCCTTCTTCCCTCCTTACCTCCTTCTCATCCCTCCTCCCTCCCTCCCTCCCTCTCATCCCTCCTTCTTCCCTCCCTCCCTCCCCCCTCCTTCCCTTCTTCTTCCCTCCCTCCCTCCCCCTCTCCTTCCCTCCTTCTTCCCTCCCTCCCTCCCTCCCCTCTCCTTCCCTCCTCATACCTCCTCCCTCCCTCCCGCCTTCCCTCCTTCTCATCCCTCCCTCCCTCCCTCCCCCCTCCTTCCCTCCTTCACACTCTTACTCTTCGTGTCTGCGTGCCTATGTGTCCGCGCATTTATCTAACCGCCGATCGATTCTACTGGCGTCGCTCACGAAAATAAAAATCTGGTTTATTTTATTTTAGACGGTTTTAGATTTTATTTCAGAACTTTCACCGCGAGATTTCGTACAACAGGAGTCAGATAGGATTAGGCTTAATGGCCAATTAGACAAACGGAGACAATAGTTTTTTTTTTTTTTTTCGTTCTCTTTTTTTGGGGTATATAATATTTACAATCGACAAGCTTCAATTTGGGATTCTTGCGGGGGAATTCTGATAAGTAATACCACTCTTAGACGGTCTTCAGAACGAACCCCAACGATAATAACAAGAAAAAAAAAACGCAAGAGTAAAAAAGTAAAAAAAAAAAAAAAAAAATCGACAGGGAGGAGAACAGAATCCAAGTCCATTTGAAAGCGTTGTTTTCGAAAATCATACGGGCTATGCAGTTCATTAACGGATGCAAGCGATGCTTTTTTTTTTTTTTTTTTTTTTTTAAATATCGAGCATGCTTTTTATCGGCAGTCACGTCCGTCTATGCCTGGGCGTCGAAAATACATTTGGACACATGCAAGCGGGCTTTTTTTTTTGGGGGGGGGGGGGGCGTTGTTCACACACGGAAGCTGACAAGAACTCGTATATTAACAAAGGCATGTGTAAACAGATTGTGTAAACATGCGTACAGATTTATCAAGACTAAATTAGAGAGATGTTAGTGTGTGTGTGTGAGTGTGTGTGTGTGTGTGTGTGTGTGTTCGTGTGTGTGTGTGTGTGTGTGTGTGTGTGTGTGTGTGTGTGTGTGTGTGTGTGTGTGTGTGTTCGTGTGTGTGTGTGGGGGGGGGGGGGGTATTTGATTTTCATTTATAGCGAATTCGATATATTTTCCTCCCAGATGGATGACTTAGATCCGAAGTGATTCATTAATGCATTAAGTGATACATTGATTAATTAAGTGATACATTTATTCACTCATTTATCTATTCATTTATTAATTCATTAATTTCTTTGTTTATTTACCTTATTTATCAATTCATGTATCTTTATTTATATGTATGTTTTTCAGTGACCTCTATATCTGTATATTTATCAGTTTATTTGTTTATTTTATTTTCTAATTAACTTATTTATTAATTTGCTATTTTTGTATAAGGAGATCTGTTTTGGCCTTTTTTTCGTTTGATAAAGTTTTTAAATATATATATATATGGTTTATATAGTTTGTAAAAGATCAGATCAGTGTTTCATGGAACCTGTTTTTGTTTGTTTGTTTGTTTTTGTTAGTTTTTGTTACCTTATTTCCAATTTCAGAATGTTCAATTTTGTCAATGTACATAGCTATTGAAAAGAATTAGTAAAAACCCGAAAATAGGTATTCTTTCTTTCATTTTCATTTTCTCTCCACTCTTGTCTCTTCGCTTCTCTGTCTCTCAATTTCTCTATGTTTATCTATCTCTCTTAATCTGTCCCTTAGTCTGCTTATCATTCATTTGTTTTGGTCTCTCTTTCTCTTTCTCTTTCTCTTTCTCTTTCTCTACCTCTTTCTCTCTCTCGCTTTCTCTCCCTCTCTGTCTCCTATAATAATAATATTCAACACTAATATTCACTTCTACGAAAATTATTTTACCTCCCATATCGCTCGTAACTCTATCACCCCCCCCCCCCTCCACCCCCAACAGGCTATAAAATCTAGCTACTGAAATTCAATAAGTGAGATTAATTTGAAAAAAAAAATGTGACGTCACTGGAACCACCCGTTGTCAACAAATTACTTTCTCATCGACGAGTTAATCTCAGCATGTGCAAACAACCGACACGTCACAGATATATATTTTTTTTGGTGTTCTTGGTACGATCTGACGTCACAGATATATATTTTTTGAAGTCATGGAGTTGAACTGACGTCACGGCATTAATATGGCGTCATGAAGCTGATCTGATGTTACTGAATTAACGGTGACGTCATGGAGCTCATTTGACTCAACTCAGTGATATGACGTCACATCATTTATTGACGTCATGGTATTAACGTTGACGTCATGGAGCTCATTCAACATCAAGGCACCGATTTGACATCATATAACTAACCCGACCACACGGCATGAATCAAACACCAACGGCATCAATCGCAGAGCTGATCCGACGTCACTGAATTAACGATGACGTCACGGAGGAAGGAGAAGAGGAGGATTGATCTGAGAGAAGAGGGGAAGCGGGCTATTATTGATCGTTCTCCCTTTGCTGATAAATAACCTATGTGATTCGGGAAGGCCCTTTGGGTATTTCCTCGCTCCCTTCGTCCGCCGCGCGCTCCTGCACCTTCAGGAGGCCTCTTGCACTGGTTTTCTTGTTTTGATTCTGTTTCGTGTGTCTGTTTGGTTGGTTGGTTGTGTGTCTGTTTGTCTGTGTGTCTGCCTTTCTCTCTCTCTCTCTCTCTCTCTCTCTCTCTCTCTCTCTCTCTCTCTCTCTCTCTCTCTCTCTCTCTCTCTCTCTCTCTCTCTCTCCCTCTCTCTCTCTCTCTCTCTGAATATTTATTTATATATACATATATTTTTCTACTTACCACATCATGTCCACACACACACACACACACACACACACAAACAAACACACACACGTGTAGTGTGTATCATATATATATGTGTGTGTGTGTGTGTGTGTGTGTGTGTGTGTGTATGTGCGTGTGTGTGCGTGTGTGTGTGTGTGTGTGTGTGTGTGTGTAAGCATATATATATATATATATATATATATATACATTGATACATATGTATATACATCAACATATACATATATATATATATACATGCATACAAATGTCCTGATCAAGCGAGAAAGGGAACTACTGTCCGTCCCTAAAAGCCTTTACTCGTACCCGCATGTGGATTTCGTTTTCCTTCTCCGTTTCGACTGAAGTTGAAATAAATGGCTGCTACATCTTACGAGGCGAAACGACCTTCCCATAAAGGTCAGGGAGGCTGAGGTGTATATATTGTTTATGCTGGATTATTTGTGATGGAGGGTAGATTTAGGTGACGTTGTGTGTGTGTGTGTGTGTGTGTTTGTGTGTGTGAGTGTGTGTGTGTGTGTGTGTGTGTGTGTGTATCTTTGTGTGTGTGTGTGTTTTGTTTGTGTATTTTTTTTTTTTTTTTTGTGTGTGTGTGTGTGTGTGTTTGTGTCTGCGTGTGTTTATCACTACATTCTCTTTGCATATTTCTTAACTCCACTTTCGTCTCTTGATTTTCATTTTCCTACCGTCATCTCATTAGCTCTGCGCTTTTTCCTAATCCTCTTCTTCCATCTTTTTATTTTTTCTCTCTTCAAAATTTAACCCTCCATTTCCTATGTTTATTTTTCTTTCTTTCTTTTTACCCTGTTTTATTATTTTTTTCTCCCTTCAAGAGTACCTAAGGATTTATTTTTATTTTATTTTCTTCTTTTTTATATCTGTTATTTTTCCCTTCTCTATTTATTTATTTTTTTCTGCTTTTCATCTCTTTATCTCCCTCTCTCTTTCTTATCATTTATTATTTTTCCCTCTCCAAGATTACCTAACCTTCCTTATCCATCTCTCCGTTTTTTTTTTTTTTTCTCATCTTTTCATCTTTTAATGTTTATTTTTCTCTATATTTTTTATCATTTTTATTTTTCCCTCTCCAAGATTTGTCGTTATGATTCCAAAATTAGGGTCGACTATTTTCCAGACTTGATGCTACTTTAAGGTCGATCATCGGATTTTCAGCCTCATTAGGGAGCCAGGTTGAGAGGGAGGGGGAAGAGAATGAGAAAAGAGAGAGAGAGAAGGGGGGATAGGGAGAGAGGGGGGAGAGAATGAGAAACAAAGAGAGAGAGGGGAGGATAGGGAGAGAGGGGGGAGAGAATGAGAAACAAAGAGAGAGAGGGGGGGATAGGGAGAGAGGGGGGAGAGAATAAGAAAAAAAAGAGAGGGGGGGAAGAGAATGAGAAACAAAGAGAGAGAGGGGGGGATAGGGAGAGAGGGGGGAGATAATAAGAAAAAAGAGAGGGGGGGAAGAGAATGAGAAACAAAGAGAGAGAGAGGGGATAGGGAGAGAGGGGGGAGAAAATGAGAAACAAAGGGAGAGAGAGAGAGGAGAGAATGAGGACCAAAGAGAGAGGGGGGAGAGTATGAGAACCAAGGAGAGAGAGGGGGGGGGGTAGGGAGAGAGGGGGGGGTAGGGAGAAGAGAAACTGAGAGGGTGGACGGGAGAAGGGGAAGAAGAGAAACGGAGAGGGAGATAAAACAGAGAGAGAAAAGTAGATATGTAAACAGAGGGAGCAAAATTTAGTTCCGAGACCTCAAATCGGCGCCTCCAAAGCCAATTAATATAATGTTGCATCTAGACAGAAACTGATAAAAAGTCAATCATGGGTCCTTGGTTGTCGCGGAGAGGCCCTTAACAGCTGTTTACTTTCTCATTTTCACTGACTCAGCCCTGAGTAGACAAATGGAAAGATATAAAAAAGAGATAGAGAGAAACATGTAAACAGATAGAGAACGGAAAAAAAATATATAGACTTGTTGATTTTGAATTGAAAGGGAAGCAGAGGATTTAATGCCCAAGAGAAATTTTAATTAAGCTCCTAACCAAGCGAAATATACATGTGTGGACGAAATTAAAACTTCAGATCTTTTTTTTTTTTTTTTTTTTTTTTAAGTCTTTGTGAAAGTATAGAATTCTAAAACAAATAAAAACAATTAAGAATTATAAACAGTACTATCTTCCTATTTTTTTTCTCTTTTATATAAAGTAACATTCGTAAATGAGGCGTTGTGATTTGTGATAAGAGGTACGTAGACTTTTGTAACAATTTTTTATTTTTTGATGTATTAGAAAATGAACAGATGTTTTGCAGATAAAAAATATATTATTGTTTTAATCTTACAGCAAATATACAGATATTTTGATATGAAAAAATCGAAATGTATCAATGTTTTAATCTTACAGAAAATATTCTTATATTTTGTTTTAACGAAATGTATTATGATATTTTAATCTGACAGCAGACTTTCACATATTCTGTTACGTATAAATCGAAATGTAACACTGTTATGATCTTACAGCAATTGTAATAATACTGGTAGATGAACAGATGAACACATGTATTGCTGAAGAAGATATACTCGGAAACGGTTAAATACATCCCTTGTATTGTGAAGATATTTATTCTCATTTATACATTTCTACATCTGTCACCATGATCACGGTTCATTTATATATGTATATATATATATATATATATATATATATATATGTATGTATGTATGTCTGTATGTATGCATGTATGTATGTATGTATGTATGTATGTATGTATGCATATATATATATATATATATATATATATATA
>NC_061826.1:13919794-13922294 GCF_019202785.1 Penaeus chinensis | reverse complement strand
GGAGGAGGAGGATAATGATGATGATGGTGATAGTGATGATGGGGAAGAGGAGGAGGAGGATACATGATGATGATGATGATGATGATGGAGAGGAGCAGGAGGAAGGGGAAGAGGTAATGATGATGATGAGGAGGAGGAGGAGGTTTTGATGATAATGATGATGAATATAGTGATGATGAGGAGGTAAAGAAAGGGGATAATGATGATGGTGAGAACAAGACAATAACAACCTCCTGTCCTGCCATACGCGTATTTATCTCGCTATGAACGTCCTTCTCATCGTGAACTCATGAACATCCTTCCGAATCCTGAATCGTAGACCGCGGAAATTAAAAGATTCTTGGGCTTATCTCTCTACCTATCTATCCCTTTCTCTTTCTCTATCTTTCTTTCTATCTCTCTTTCTCTTTCTTTCTCTCTTTCTCTCTCTCTCTATCTCTCTATCGCTCTCTCTCAATCTCTCTATCTCTCTTTCTCTCTCTCTCTATCTCTCTTTCTATCTTTTTCTCTCTCTTTCTCTCTCTCTCTCTCTCTCTCTCTCTCTCTCTCTCTCTCTCTCTCTCTCTCTCTCTCTCTCTCTCTCTCTCTCTCTCTCTCTCTCTCTCTCTCTCTCTCTCTCTCTCTTCCTTTTCTTTTTCCTTTTTAGATTCTGCATTCCCACGAGAAACCAGGCAAGGTTCCAGGAATGATCGGTAAAGTTAGCGACCTTAAAGTTAAATATTATTTTATTTACGTCGAGTAGGGAATTTCTGTCAAGGGTCGAGTCGATGGGTTGGTAACATTGTATAGAATAGGGTGTAGTTTACGTAAAATATATATGGTTTTTATATATATAATATTATTTTTGCGGATTTTTTTTTTTTTTTTCATATTCTACTTTTAAATTCTGAAATCTTTCTATTTGCCTTCCATTTTTTTTTCTCTCGTTTTTTTATTGCTTTGTTTACTTCCTCCTCCATTCCCTCGATCCTTCCCTTCCCTTTCATCCACTCCCTCTCCCTTTTCCCCCCGCCTTCTATCTTTTCCTTCTTATTCCTCTCGTTCTTTCCCCCTCCTTCCCCGCCTCTCTTTTTTTCTCTCCTTCTCTTCGTCTCCCGATTTCCCTTTGCCTCTTTCCTTCTTGCTCTTTCCTTCTTCTCTTACCTCTCACACACACTCTCTCTCTCTCTCTCTCTCTCTCTCTCTCTCTCTCTCTCTCTCTCTCTCTCTCTCTCTCTCTCTCTCTCTCTCTCTCTCTCTCTCTCTCTCTCTGTCTCTTTCTCTCTCTGTCTCTCCCTCTCTCTCTCTCTCTCTCTCTCTCTCTCTCTCTCTCTCTCTTTCTCTCTCTCTCTCTCCCTCTCTCTTCTCTCTCTCTCTCTCTCTCTCTCTCTCTCTCTCTCTCTCTCTCTCTCTCTCTCTCTCTTTCTCTTTCTCTTTCTCTCTCTCTGTCTCTCTCTTTGTCTCTCTCTGTCTCTCTCTCACTCTCTTACACTCACTCTCTCTCACTCTTTCTCTCTCTCTCTCTCTCTCTCTCTCTCTCTCTCTCTCTCTCTCTCTCTCTCTCTCTCTCTCTCTCTCTCTCTCTCTCTCTCTCTCTCTCTCTCTCTCTCTCTCTCTCTCTCTCTCTCTCTCTCTCTCTCTCTCTCTCTCTCTCTCTCTCTCTCTCTCTCTCTCTCTCCCTCTCTTTTATCTCTCTCTTTCTCTCTCTCTCTCTCTCTCTCTCTCTCTCTCTCTCTCTCTCTCTCTCTCTCTCTCTCTCTCTCTCTCTCTCTCTCTCTCTCTCTCTCTCTCTCTCTCCTTTTTTCCATTTTCCCCATGTTGCTCTTCCTGTTTCTCCCTCATATCCTCCCCTCTTTTTTTTCTCGATCTCTCTCTCTACCCTTTTTCCCCGCTACATACTTTTTACGTCTTTTCCCCTTTTTCCTTTTTAACCTTCCCCTTCTCCCTCTTTTTCCTTCTCTTGTCCTTCCTCTTTCTCCGTATCCCTCCCTCCTTCCTCCATAACCCACCCCTTCCCTCTCCTTCCCTACCTCCTCCCACCTACCCATCCACCCTTTCCCCTGCTCCCTTTGCCCTCCTCCCTTACTCCCACTCACCCTCCCACCTTCCCTCCCTCCCTCCCTCCCTCCCTCCCTCCCTTCCATTCTTTCCCTCCCTCCCTCACTCACTCACTCCCTTTCCTTCCTTCCCTCCCTTTCGCCACCCTTTCTCCCTCCCTTTTCCCCTCCCTTTCTCCCTCTCTCTTTCCTCTTTCCCACCCTCCCTCCCTCCCTTCTTCCTTATCTCCCTTTCACCTCCCTTTCTCCCTCCTATTCTCCTTCCTTCCCTCCTTCCCTCCCTCCCTTTCCCTCCCTTCCTTTCCCTCCCTCTTTCCCTCCTTTCCCTCTCTCCTTCCCTCCTTTCCTCCTTCCCTCCCTCCCTCCCTCCCTTTCCCTCCCTCCCTTTCCCTCCCTTCCTTTCCCTCCCTTACTCCAGTCTTTTCAGTCTTTTCGATCAAGCAATTCAAACATATCCGTATCCT
>NC_061826.1:13856863-13874363 GCF_019202785.1 Penaeus chinensis | reverse complement strand
CCCTCTCCACCCCCCCCCCCTCCTCACCTCCCTCCCTCCCTCCCCCTCTCCTCCCCCTCTCTCCTCTCCCCCCCCTCCTCTCCCTCTCCTCTCCTCTCCTCCTCCCTCCTCTCTCTCCCTCCCCCCCCCTCCCCACTCTCTCTCTCTCCCCTCCCACCTCCTCTCCTCCTCCCTCCTTCCTCTCCTCTCCCTCCCCTCCCCCCCTCTCTCTCCTCTCTCCTCTCTCCTCTCCTCCCCTCTCCTCCTCCCTCTCTCTCTCTCCTCTCCTCTCCCCCCTCCTCTCCCCCTTCCCCTCCTCTTCCCTCTCTCTCTCCTCTCCTCTCCTCTCTCCTCCCCCTCTCCCCCCCTCTCTCCCTTCTCCTCTCCCTTCCCTCCCCTCTCTCTCTCTCTCTCCCTCTCTCCTCCTCTCCTCTCTCCTCTCCCTCTCTCTCCTCCCCTACTCTCCCCCCTCTTCTCCCCTCCTCTCCCCTCCCTCCCCTCCACTCCCCTCCCCCCCTCCTCTCTCTCTCCCTCTCCCTCCTCCTCCCTCTCCTCCCCTCCTCCTCCTCTCCCCCCCTCCCTCCTCCTCCCCCCCCTCCCCTCCCCCTCTCTCTTCCTCCTCTCCTTCCTCCTTCCTCCTTCCCCTTCCCCCCCTCCTCCCCCCTCTCCTTTCTCTCCTCCCCTCCCCCCCTCTCCCCCCCCCCCCTCCCCTCTCCACTCTCCCTCCCCTCTCCCTCCCCTCTCCCCTCCCTCCCCCCCTCTCTTTCTCCCTCCTCCTCCTCCCCCCCCCTCCCCCCCCTCCCCCCCTCTCCTCTCTCTTCTCCCTCTCTCTTCTCTCCTCTCTCTCTCCATCCCTCTCTCCTCCTCTCTCTCTCTCTCCTCTCCTCTCTCATCCCTCTCTCCTCATCCTCTCCTCTCCTCTCTTCTCGCCTCCTCTCCTCCTCTCTCTCTCCTCTCCTCTCCCCTCCTCTCTCTCCTCTCCCTCTCTCTGTCTCTCTCTCCCTCGCTCCTCTCTCCTCCTCTCTCTCTCTCCTCCTCCTCTCCACTCCTCTCTCTCTCCTCATCCTCCTCCTCTCTCTCTCCTCCATCCACTCCTCTCCTCTCTCTCTCTCCTCCTCTCTCTCCCCACTCCTCTCTCCTCTCTCTCTATCCCCAGTCACTCGCCTCTCTCTCCACACTCCTCTCTCACCTCTCTCACTCCCTCTCTCTCTCTCCTCTCTCTCTCTCTCACGCTCACTCTCTTCTACATCTCACTCTCTCTCCTCACTATCTATCTCGCAATCTATCTATCTATTTACCCCCTTCTATCTATCCTATCTATCTATCACTGGTTCCCTCTTTATACTTCCCCTCTCTCCTTTTTTCCCGTCTACTTGTTTCCTATTCCATCTTTTTTACTTCTTTTACCTTCCTCCTCTTTTCCCTCTTTTTAAGTTCCACTCTTTCCTCTCTTACTCGTCCTTATCTTTTCTTCCCCTTTCTCCTTCTCCCTGTCTCTGATTCCCCTTTTATACTTGCTTTATCTCCCTCTCTCCCGCTCCCTCGTCTTGTCTTCCCCTATCTCCCTCTCCCTGTCTCCGGTTCCCTCTTTTAAACTCCCCCTCTTTTCTCCCTCTCCCTCCTCTTTTCTTCTCCTCTCTCTCCACTCATCTTCTCCCATTCAATCCCTCTCTGAAAAATAGAGCAAAACCTCGGCTCATGCTCTCCCCCCCTCCTCTCTCCGATCTCTCCTTCCCTCCCCCCCCCCCCCCCCCCCTCCCACCTGCTCTATCTCTCTCCCTGCTCGTGTCCTCCTCTCTGCCCTCCTCGTCCTCGCCTTCCTTCTCCCTCCCCCCCCCCCCCGCCGCCCCCCTCGCCCCCCCCCCCCCCCCCCCCCGTCCCCCCCCCCCACCCCCCCCCCCCCCTTACCCCTATCCCATCCCTTCCACTGACCTCCTGACCGTAACTCCTAGGGGATTATGGGCGAAGGTGATGGTTAAGTGTTAGACATAACAGATATTACAATTCAGAGGGTTATTTCCCCCATCCATTTCTCTACTTACCACTCTCCTTTTATTTATCCCTCTCATCTCCCCCACGTCTCCCCTACCTACCCCACACTCCTCCCCCTCCCACCTCCCTCTCTCTCCTCTCCTCGTTGTTCCCCCTATCACACTCTACCAACACCCCCTTCGCCCGTCCCTGTGTCTCTCTTTTCCTCTGATGGTTCTGGTTGGTGGCTCACACCTCACAGTCTGTGGTGAGTTTGTACTGTCTGTCCAATTTATATTTTTCTCTTCTTCTCATATTTGTTTTTATTGTTTTGGCTCTCCTCAGATCTCTTCTCCTCCTCCCGCCTCTCCTTGGCTCTCTCTCCATCCACCCCTCCCATCTCCTCCTCTCCACCTCCTCTCTCCCTCGTCTCTTGCTGGGGCTTCTCCTCTCCTCCTCTCCTCACTTCCCTTCTCTCTCCCCTCTTCTCGACGTCTCCCCCCTCCTCTCTCCCCGCCGCTCCGTCTCCTCTCCCCCCTCTCCCCTCTCTCAATCTCTCCTCTCGGGGGGGACGTCTCTCTCTCTCTCCTTCCTCCTCCTCCTCCCACTCATCTCGATCTCTCATCCCCTCCTCTCTCCCATCTCTCTCACCGCTCCCCTCCTCGTCACCCTCGCTCTCTCTCCCCGTCGTCTCACTCTCACCTCCTCGTCTCTCTCCCGCTCCCCTCTCTCATCTCTCTCTCCCACTTCTCCTACGTACCTCGGGCTCTGCTCTTTCCCCCTCTTTTTGTGTGTTTGGCTCTCTCTCCCTCCCCCGTCTGCCTCTTCTCTCGCCCACCCCTCCTCGTCGTCGTCTCCTCTCCCCTCTCTCTCTCTCTCCAATCCACATTTGTATTTTGTTGTAATTGGCTCTCGGCCCCCTCTCACGCTGCTCTCCGTCTCTCCTCTCTCCTCTCTCGCATCTGTCAGTCCACTCCTCTACTCTCTCGCTTCCTTCCCCTCGCTCCACCTCCCTCTCCCTCTCTCCGCCACTCGACTCTCCTCCCCACACCCTCTCTCACGTTCCCTCTCTCGCGCTCTCTCCGCCTCCTCTCCTCCTCTCCCTTGGCTCTCCCAACCACGTCGCTCATCGATCTCTCTCTCTCTGCCTGCGCTCTCTCTACTCGCCTCACCGTTCCCCCCTCTCAACTCGTCCTCTCTCTCCCGCGTCCCGTCCACGTCCTCCTCTCTCCGTCTCCTCCTATCTTCTCTCTCCCCTTTTGCCTACTCCTCCTCCCTCCGTCTGGCTCTCGTCGGCCCTCTCTCTCGTTCCTCGACTCTCCTCCCGTCCCCTTCCCTCCGCCTCTCTTCCTGCATCGCTTATGGGGCTCTCCTTCACTATCTCCATTCTCAGGTCCATCTCCCTCCTCCCCTCTCCCTCTCCCTCCTCTCTTTTTTTATCCCTTCTCCCTCAAATTTCCTGGTCTGTCCCTGTGTGTCACTGTTGGTCCTTCCTCTTTCCTCCCTACTCCTCTCTCCACCTCTCTCTCTATCTCTCGTCTCCTTCTCTCTCTTCTCCTCAGCTCTCTCTCTCTCTATATATTCGATATATATATATGAACTATTATCTGTCAGTCTATCTTCTTTTTCTCTATCTATCTATCTATCTATCTATCTACCTCTTTCTCTATCTATTTATCTATCTATCTATCTTATCTATCTCTTTCTCTATCTATCTATCTATCTATCTCTTTATCTATCTATCTATCTATCTATCTATCTATGTATCTATCTATCTATCTATCTATCTATCTATCTATCTATCTGTCTATCTCTTTAGTTTATCTTTCTGTTTATCTTTCTCTGTATCTTCCTCTTTCTTTCTCTTTCTCTTTCCTTTTTTTTTCTCTCTCTCTCTCGGGGATGACGTCAATCGCCACCAAATCTCATTTGTAAATACAGTTCACTCAGTAAATACGTGAATATTATTTCTTTAATTTTCTCCTTTTTGTCTTTTCTGTCTTTTCTTTCATTTTATCTCTCTCTTTTTATCCTTTTCCTTTCTTCTCTCTTCTTTCCTTTCTCTCCTTTGATTATCTTCCTTTCCTCTCTTTCTTCATATACCTTCTTTTCATCTGTCTCCCTTCCTCTCTCATTCTCCTTTCTCTCTTCTTTCCTCTTTCTATTTTCGATACTTTTTTCTCACTTTTGTCTTTACTCTTTCTATTCTTCTTTTTATTCTTCTTCCTCTCTTTCTCTCTCTCTTTCTCTCTTTTCTTTTATCTCTCTCTTTTTTCTTCTCTCTTCTCTCTTCTCTCTTCTCTCTTTTCTTTCCTCTCTCTTCTCTCTTCTTTTTTTTCTCTCCTCTCTTCTCTCTTCTCTCTGCTCTCTCCTCTCTTTTCTCTTTTCTTTTATATCTCTCTTCTTTCTTCTCTCTTCTCTCTTCTCTTTCCTCTCTTCTCTCTTCTCTCTTCTCTCTTCTATCTCCCTTTCTCTCTCCTCCTTCTCTCTTTTTTCCTCTTTTCCCACTTTTCTTTTCCCTCCCTCTTTGTTCTCTTTTCTCTCCTCTCTCCTCTCTCTCTCCTCTTCACCCTTCTCTTCTTCTCTCTTCTCCATCCTTCTCTCTTCTCTCTCCTCTTCTCTTTTTCGCTCATGTTTCTCTCCCCTTCCTCTTTTCTCTTTTCTCTTTTTTTTCTTTTCCTTCCCCTCTTTTTCTCTTTGTTCTCCCTCTTTTCTCTCATTCTCTCTACTCCCTCTCTCTCTTCTCTCTTCTCTCTCCTACGACTTCTCTCTTCTCATGTTCTCCTCTACTCTCTCTTCCTCTCTTCTCTCTTCTCTCTTTTCTCTTTTTACTTTTCCTCTTTTTTCTTTTTCCTCTTTTCCTCTTTTCTCTTTTTCCATTCCTCATTTCTCTTTTCTCTTTTCTCTTCACTCATCCTCCTCTTCACCTCTCTTCTCTCCGCCCCCTCTACTCTCATCTCCCTTACTCGCTCTCCTCCCGTCTCTCTCTTCTCTCTTCTTTTCTCGTCATCTCTCTTCCTACTCATCTTCTCTCTTCACTTTTCTCTCTTCCACTCATCTCTCTTTGACCTCTTCTCTCTTCTCATCTTCGCTTTTCTCCTCTCTTTCTCTTCTCACATCTCCCTTTCTCTTCTGTCTTCTCTCTCCTCCCTTATATGTATCCTTTCTATACGCTTCTTCTCTTTTCGCCTTTATCTCTCTTTATCCTTTTCATCCTCCACCCTTTGTCCAATCTGCTCTAATCCGCTTATCTCTCCTCTCTCACCTCTTAATCCTCTATAGTTTATCCTTCTCCTTCAACTTCTTCCTCAATTCGGTTCGGCCTTTTAACATACTTCCTTCAATTTCACTTCGTTTATAACATTTAGGTCCTAACCATTTGTCCACCTCCCCGACCCCCCCTTCTCTCTCTCTCTCTCTCGTCTCTCTCCCCTCTCACCACTCCTCTCTCGTCACACTCCTCCCACTCCATCATCACTCTCTCTCTCTCTCATCTTCCCTGCTCGGCTCCTCTCTCTCTCTCTCTCTCTCTCTCTTCTCTCCTCACTCTCTCTCTCTCACTCTCTCTCCTTCTCCATGCTCCTCTCTCCTCTCTCCTCACCACGCTCCTCCACTCTCCTCACTCTCTCTCTCCCGTACCCCATGCTCGTCATCCTCTCCCTCACATCCCCTCTCTCTCTCTCGTCTCTACTCACCTCCTCTCCTCCTCTCTCTCTCCTCTCCTCTCTCTCTCTTCTCTCTCTCTCTCTCTCTCTCTCTCTCTCTGTCTCTCTCACTTTCTTCCCTCTCTCTCTCTCCCCACTCACCCTCCCCACACTCTCCTCTCTTCTATCTCCTACTCTCATCTCCTCCTCTCTCTCTCCGTCTGCTCCTTCTTCTCCTCTCCTCACCCATCTCTCACTCCCTCTCTCTCTCTCTCCCGCTCACTCTCTCCCTCTCTTCCCTCTCTCTCATCTCTCTCATCTCTCCTCTACTCTCCTCTCGTCCTCCCGTCGCTCTCCTCCTCACCTCCTCCTCTCCTCCTCTCTCTCTCTCTCTCTCACTCATCTCTCTCTCTCACCGCTATGTTCTCTCACCCGCCTCTCTCTCCCTCTCTCTCTCTCTCCTCTCTCTCTCTCTCTCTCTTTCTTCTCCTCTCTCTCTCTCTGCGTCCTCCCTTCTCTCTCTCATCTTTCCCCCCTCTCTCTCTCTCTCTCTCCTATCTCTCTCTCCCTCGCTCTCACTCTCCTCTCCTCTCTCGTCTCTCATCTCTCCTCGTCTCTCACGTTCTCTCTCTCTCTCTCTCTCTCTCTTCCCATTGTTATTAAAGTTTCACTGGACGAAAATTATCATTTCAGAAACAGAACTCTTGCGAGAAACGGAAGCTGATTCGCCCCTATTGTTTGGGAAAATTGTTGTGTATGGTGTGTGTGTGAGCGTGTGTGTGTATGTGTGTTTGTGTGGCGTGTGTTTGTATGTTGTGTGGTTGTGAGTGTGTGGTTTGTAGAATTGTGATTATGGTGCGTACCTCACTGTGAGTGTGTGTGGTGTGGAATGTGTTAGATGATGTAGCGTTTGAGTGCTTGTGTGTGCGTGTTATTGTGTGTGAGTTGTAGTGTGTGTGTGTGTGTTGTGTGTTTTGTGTGATGTGTTTGTGTGTGTGCGTGTGTGAGTGTGTGTTTGGTGTGTGGTGTGTGTGGGTGTTTGTGTAGGGTGTGTGTGTGGTGTGTGTGATGTGTGTGCGAGTGAGTGTGTGTGCGAGTGTGTATGTGTGTAAATATATGTATAAAGTAAATATATATATATATATTTATCCATATATATATACATATATACAATCTTCCTCCACCCCCCCCTTCCACCACCGGAAAGGGGCGAAAGGAAACGTGAACAAGAAGACTTAATCACGACCATCTTCGGCGTGGGGGCGATGGGGGGGCAGGAGGCGGGGAGCCGTCCATTCGACAAGTCATTCGTCTTCGCGTTGTTGAAATTATAGGTGTCGAGATTGCTTTTTCCTGCTTATATCCCTTTTTTTTCTCTTTTATCTGTCTATCCTTCGGTAAGAAGATCAGAGGAAGAGATGCTCAGGTAGATTTGTGATGTTCTCTTTTCGGGGTTTCTATCTGGGAGGGGGGGGATATGCGTCTAATCATCTATCTATCTCTACGTCTGTGTCCTGCTGTTGCTGTTCTAATAGTATCCGGGGTTTATCAGTTTCTGGATTTTCTGTCTCTCTATTCTGTCTATCTATCTGTCTGGATTTTATATCTGGGTTTTCTTTCTTGGTTTTCTGTCATCTATCTGTCTATTTATCTATCTATCTATTCTGTCTCTTCATCTATCTATCTTTTCTGTCTATTATCTATCTATCAATTCTGTCTATTGATCATCTGTCTGGGTTTTCTACTTGAGGTTCCTACAATGGGATTTTTTTTTTTCTTTCTATCTTTTATCTTTAGTGGGTTTCTCAAAGTTCTCTGACTTGGTTTTCTACTTGAGTTCTCTACCACGGTGTTCTGCATGCGTTCTCTACTTATCTTTCATTCTAAAGAGAGGAAAGGGAGGGGGGAGAAAGAAGGAGGGAGAAAGGGAGAGAGAGAGAGAGCGAGTGAGTGAGTGAGTGAGTGATTGAGAGATTGAGAGATTGAGAGAGTAAAAAAACCGTACACAAATAAAACTCTCACAAGGGAAAATACACATCCCACGAACGATAGATATAACCCGCAATTACCATAATATCATCGACCCATATTATTAAGCATCATCCGTGGATCCTCCTCCTCATAACGGTCTCATCTCCCCCTCATATTCATCCCTCAAGTCAGCTGACCCTCACACGGTCACCTTAGTGATCATACTAGACGATGGCTATATACTATATCGATGGGTATTGTAGGAAAGTATTCATTGTGTTATGCGGATGCCTCGACGTCTTGTGTAATAGCCAGCCCCGGGGAGAAAATCTTCCGTTGGTATTTTTTGGTTAGGAGGAGAGAGAAGGAAGGAGGGAGGGAGGGAGGGAGTGAGGAAAGGAAATAAAAAGTAGAAAAGCGAACAGAATGCAGGTATGGGAAGGGTAGTGTAAAGAGATAGGGAGTAGGGAGAGGGAGAGGGAGCGGAGAGGGGGACAGGAGGGAGAAAGGGAGAGGGAATAGGGGAGAGTGAGAGGGAGAGGGCATAGTGGACTGAGGCGCGGTGCGCGGTCGAGATATAAAACGAACGTCGCACGAAGCATACGTAACTATGAGGAATAGTGACGTCCATACTAGGTAATCTCACACCGCCATCACCCATCACACACTCACCCACACACACACACCACCCACGACCCACAACCCAAACATACACACACACCCACACACACACACACGCCACACCCGCACACACACACACCCACACACTCACACACACACACACACACACGTACACACACCAACACCCACTCTCCCTCCCAACCACCGGCCCACACAGCACCCTCCACTCCCACACTCCCCTGTTTTAACCCACCTAACTCCCCACGCCCCATTATAAGCCCTTCTAACTGCCCACGCCCGCCCATATAATCATCTGCCCAGGAAGCTGGAGGAACAGAGCGCTCAAACCACCTTCAAGAGACTTGTCGACCGAAGACAATACGCAACACACCAACAAAAGCTGGCAGGGTGATTTCGGCCCGTCCACAGCATCCTTAAGTGGGTCTTTCTGTCTTTACGGTTAATTAAGTGGTAGTAGTATAGTATTAATAGTAGTAGTAGTAGTAGTAGTTATAGTTAATATAATAGTAAAAAAAAAAAAAAAAAAAAAAAAAAAAAAAGGTAGTATTATTAATAGTAAGTAGTATGTAGTAATAGTAGTAGTAATAGTAATATTAAATTAGTAGTGAGTAATAGTAGTAGTAGTAGTAGTAGTTATAGTAAAAGTAATAGTAGTAGAGTATTAATAGTAGTAGTAGTAGTAAAAGTATAGTAATAAGTAATAGTATAAGTAGTAGTAATAGTTTAATTAATAGTAGGTAATAGTATTCGTATAAATGGAGGTCATCTGTTGGAACATATGTAGTAGTGCAGACTAACGGTCATGGGAAACGACTGACTGACGTAAAGATAACACGACCACTACCGACCAGGCGTACTACTACAGGCCAGCTACTACTACTGACGGCGCCACTAAGTGACTACCGACGGTCACTTTCACTACCGACGTTAGCATACGGACTTTCAACCAGGCGTGACGTACGACTTAGCGCAGCTTCAGCTTACGTACGGACCTAGGCTTGAGCTACTGTCCTACGCCTACTTACCTAGCTACCACTAGCTACTGGACTACGTAGCTAACCGACCAGCCACTACTACTGACACTACCACTAGCCACTTACCGACGTACTCAGCTAGTTGGCTCGTTACGACTACCGACTACTACTACGGACTGACTTACGACTACTAACACACTATCCCACTACCCGGAGCTTATCTCTCCCGATGCTATCTAGCTTAAACTAACCGAACGACAGCATACGTTACCTACTTGACTCGAATTAACTGGCAGCTAGCCTAGCTGTAGCTACTGACTTGGACCGACCCATCCTACTCCTTGAGCTCACTTACTACTCCCCGGTTTGTTGTATCTGCACCAGGCTTACCAGCTACCCTTACTAGCTATCCCGGAGTAAGGCTTATCTACGACTACGTACCACTAGCGGAGCTACCATAAGCTACTAATGACGTTATGCGCTTACTGTTGTTATCTATTACTGACTACAAGCGTATGGAGCTTAACCGATCGGATAGTAGACCACGGCAACGTTGACTGTGTCGCCTAACTAGCTAACGTGCTGACTAGTCTCGCATACATCTACGTAGCCTTACTACTATTACTACTACTACCTACTACTACATACTGACGTCGCTCCTCACACTGATACTACACCAAGCTACTAATGAACACCAACAACCAACACACCAAAACCCACCACATCTATCCACTACACCATCCAACAACAAGAAACAATCAGACCAGTCACCACCACCACCACCAACTCCCTAATTCATGAAACTGACTCACACCTAAACCTACAACTACTACCACTTCAGTGCAAGCTAGAACACAATAACCAAGGCACTAACATGTCCCCATTGCTTGACAAAATACTGATGCACCAACAACTACATAAGACATCAACCTACACCACGACATGCAAAAAAATCATACTTACTTATCACCCTAACAAAACTAAATCTACAACAACATCCAATCTTACACAATATATTCTTACCTTATGGTGGGACTAATTATGCAGTGTTCCTTAGTACCAATTAATATTCAACCAAAAAATCTTTGTGCCTACTACTTTATACTATATGTATCTTACTTCTAATCGACCTAATCATCTTTTTGAATTAAATATTCTTATCTCTATTTCTTTTTAAAATCTCATCATATCTATCTTACATTTTAATTTTATTTCGCATCGTCGAGATTAGTTTCAAACTTATAGATCCTTTTTCCCTATTTCTTTATTATATCTCGTCAACGATTTCATTCTGTTAACCTTAGCTTTACTGTCACAATAAACAATATCCAATTCCGTATGATGTTCGTATACCATTTTTAATATGTCCATGTATATATCTTCAATATTTTGTTAACAATTTTTTTATACTTGATAAAATATTTTTTTCATTTTAATTAGTAAAAATTTTATTAATATTATTTTAATTTTTAAAACTATGAATCTCTTTCTCTCTCTTTCTCTCTATATTCTCCTCTTCTCCTCGTCTCTCTCTCATCGTCTCTCTCTCTCCTCATCATCTCTCTTCGTCCTCTCATCTCTCACTTCTCTCGACTCTATCCTATCTCGCGTTCCTTCACCATCGTCCTTCTTCTTCATTTCTTCTGTTCTTCTCTTCTTCTTCTTCTTCTTTCTTGCTCCCCACTCCTTTTCCCCTATTTTTTTTTTTCCTTCTCCTCTATCTGCTTCTTCCATGCATCAATCCTCGATCTTGCTTCTCCATCATCTTCTTCTTCCTTCATTCTCTTCCTCTCTCTCTTTCTCCAACAACCTCTGTCTTAATTGAATTTGTATCCTAAGCAACAGCTTTAGTTTACCTTGAACTCAAAGGTCGCGACAGATACCCTCACCATCTCTCCACCACCCTCGCCACCTCTCCACCACCTCAACACACCGTCTCCACCGTCTCAACCAACACTCTACCACTTCCGACCACCCCACAACCACTTCTCTCCACCGCATCACCACCACTTCTCCACCAACAGGACCTAGTTCCCTAGGAAGGAAAACGAATGATCCGACGCGACCTTGAGAGGGAAGTTAGCCTAAGTCCTCGCCAACTTGGACAACTCGAACTTACCCTCTGCTACAACGACAACTTGGAGCGGCTCACGGTCACCGTCGGGGCGGCCAGGCAGTTAAAGGTAAGGGGGATGGGGGGATGGGTGTGGGGAGGACGGGTGGGATGGGAATGGAATGGAGGCGAGTTAAATGGGGTATGGGATGGGAATGGTGGGAGGGGGTAATGGGGTGTCGTGGAGTATGTCAGGGCCTTGTCTTGTGAGGTTTGGAGGGGGTTGCCTGTGGTCGACACGTGGACTGGGAATGAGTGCGTACGGTACGGCTACTCGGTGGGGTTCCTCTGTGGTGGGGTCCGGGTGGAGGACGAGACGAGGCCTACGGGCTGTGCCGAAAGGTGGACAACACAGAAGATTGCGGCATGCACTACCGACATTGAGACACGCAAGGGTTGACTTACCTGACAGCCGAGCCTGTGCCCTACTTACTGCCCGCCTGCCCTTTGCAGGTCCAGCACTGGGACTGACTGTCACCGACCGACATGACTGACAGTACAGACTGCACAGACATGACCAGCCCGTGACTGACTGACGCTGTACATACTTACCGCCAGACAGACAGACAGCCAGTGACACCACCTCCACCGTCAGCCCAGACAGGAAACATGGGGGCGAGACAAGCGGCAAGCCAAATCTATTTCAGTTGATCCTAAACCCCCTATATGCACCATTGCACACTGCCTGTACTACCGTTCACATTGCCGAATCGTGCCAGGGTTCATACGAAATAAAAACACAATATATGTGTAGAGACCTCATTCTCCTCAACATACATGCCTTAAATTTTATTAGGTTATTGCACTTGAATGTGAATCAGCATCATCAACCTGTTTATAATTAGTTAGAGCCTTTATTACATTATTTTGTTTTTGGGTTTTGGAGTTAAATTACAACTTACGATAGATAGTATACGGAATTATACACTTCGTAACCATACTTGATAAAATAGTAGTACTTCGTAATCATTACAATCCTTTTTATTCTTATTATAATTATTATATTATTATAATCCCCATCAAAACTCCTCCACCTACATCACCACCTGACAAATACAATGGCACTAATACAACACTACATCCCGCAACAACCCCACCAACGAACAACACAACAACAACAACAAAAACAACTAGACTACTATATACCACACCACCTATAACTACAAAATCTACATCTACTACTACTACTTCTAAGAACAAGAAAAATCACTAAGAGAAAAACCAGCACCCTTAGACAGGTCCAAGTGAAAGAGAAGATTCTAGAATAATTTTAGACATGATTGGGTGTGATCCCCAGGCGGAGAGAGCTATTAGGAGCTTGTGGATATTTTACCTTCTCAGACTTTTACGGGCTTCGTAATATAATAGTAAAACTAAAAATCTATATCTAATATCTAATATATAAATATATAAAATTTAAAAATAAAACCAGATCATGTACGCCATAGTGTGCGAGAGTATACTCGACGGGAGTGTGGGTAGTGATGTGACTGCAATGTTTTGTGATTTTTGTGTTTTGTATGACGAGTATAGTGAGTGAGTTTTGTGTGTTTGTCCAGAGCAGTGAGGTCAGTAACTCATGTAGATTGACAGATATACTGAGAAGTCATGATGAGAAGGAGATGTGTGTTATATTTATTTTAGTGTTGTGTGTATGTCTGAGAATGTAAGTGTGTAGTGTTATACTACATTGCATAGCGCAACGGTAAGTTAAACAAAATACCGACAGTATTAACTACGAGAGTTAGTCCTTGCCAGCATGAACTCTCTGCATATCCCCTAATTAATCAATCTAAATAACTAAATCTAAAACAAACTAAATCACTCACACAAAAACTCACATCTATATGTATTGTCAATGCCTATAAATAACGCACCCTCTCCCGCTCAACCAATAAAAACGGAGCGTTACTACTCGTTCGTTACACCTCGTACACGGATACCAAGACGTAGTTAATAATGACCCTCACCACCACCCCCACACCACCAAAAACCTCTACATCCTCCACCCTTAAAACCGGAAATATAGATACCCGTGTACACGCACTACATAGAAAAGAAATTCAAGCAAAACTAGTATGCCCCCGGAGTAAGATGTGTTGATAATATGTATAAGGTAATTATCTTATATGTGTGAGATGTGTGTGTGTGTTTGAGTGTGATTCTAGTTCTTGAATTGAACAGCGCACTTTTCTTTTCCTTTTATGATGAGGAGAACTATTCTACCTCACATCTGCTGCTGCCTGGTGCAGTATGAACATGCAGTCTGCTGCAGAAAGCAGAGACTTCTGAGCTGCAGAATCTGAAGACAACCCGCTGCAGCAGCAGGTAGTCAGGATGCAGAGCGCGCACCACTCTACTTCTTCGCAGATTGAATAGGCCAGCACAGCATCATCCACATGATCTTGCTGCATGTCAGTACAGTGCATCAGCTGCATGCACATCATTGCATCATATTAGCATCACATGCGAGTCATCACATTATCCGTGTACAGCATCCTTCACCATCATCATCATCTTCATATTATCATCACAGTCATACTGTCATCAGTATCAGCATCATCATCATCACATCATACATCACAGTGTATCATCAGTCATGCATCAGTCGTTCGAGGCATCCACCATGCATCATCTTATGCAGTCCTCCGCCATCGAGGCAACTTCTCTGTGTCATAGCCAACATCAGTCACTGATTAGTCACTTACCATTCCACCACTCTGCAACCCCCGATCCTCCATCCCCCCCCATTTCTACACCTAAAACCAACGATACCACAAACTATCGCATCCACCACCCCACACCACCATCATTCACCCCACTCCCCACCAGCCCATCACACCCACCCCCCCGGACCCTTCGCTCCTCCTCCTTAACACCCTCCCCCACCACCCCCTCGGACAACACCTAGGCACCAGACCTACAAATCACTCCTTCCAACATCAACTTCACCCATGTAACTACGCTACATAAAAACAAAACTCCAGAACCCTTCCCCCCACCATCACGTCAGATTATCATAATCCTTCCGTAAGCCCCTGTCGACCGCAAAATGTCTAATCCGCCTAGTACATCTCGACCGGTCCGCCCCCAGCCGACGCAACTCAGCATTGTCACCTACGGATCGGCCCCAGGTTAGATTACGTCCTCCGCAATCACACACACACCCACCAACA
The DNA here is from genome assembly GCF_019202785.1 of Penaeus chinensis. NCBI lineage: Eukaryota > Metazoa > Arthropoda > Malacostraca > Decapoda > Penaeidae > Penaeus > Penaeus chinensis. The sequence goes on along the minus strand of NC_061826.1, from coordinate 13,859,893 downwards.
CACAACACCCACACACACCACAAACACACAGCACAGCACACACACACACACACTCACACACACTCACTCACACACGACACACACACCCTCACTCACACACACACCACACACTACAACACGGGACCGACACACATACCACCACGACTCCTCTCTCTCTAGCTCACTCTCACTCACTCCACACACTCCACACTTTCCACTCCTCTTTCACTCTCGTCACTTTCTCTCTAACTGTATGTGGATGTGTATCGATGTTTTGTGTGTTGTTGTTGTTGTTGTTTGTGTGTGTGGGTGTCAAGTCTGTTCTTGTGTTCTCTCGTCTCTCTCTCTTCCTCTCCTCTTCATCTCCACTCTCTCTCTGCTCTCTCTTCTCTCTGCTCCTCTCTCTCTCCACTCTCTCCGCGCTCACATCCTCCTCTCCTCCTCTCTCTCTCTCTCTCACTCATCTAGCTCACTCTCTCTCCGCACTCTCCGTCTCCTCTCTCTCTCTCTGTCCTCCTCGTCATCTCACACTCTCTCTGTCCTATCTCTGATCTTTTTGTTTTGGTGTGTGTGTGTGTGTGTGTCCGTCTGTCTGTTTCTCTCTCTCTCACTCCTCTCCTCATCTCTCTCTCTCTCGCTCTCTCTCTCACTCTCACTCACTCTCTCTCTCTCACTCTCTCTCCTCTCTCCCTCTCTCTCTCTTTCCTCCACTCGCTAAAAAAAAAAAAAAATGTAATAAACATGTATTTTGAGACTATCCTACAGCGCACAGAAAGGAGCTTACGTATTCTAAGTACTTTCCAGTCTGAAAAAAGGGTTAGTTTAGAGAAAAGGAACACATGACTGGCAAATATAGCGAGGATATGCGAGATCAAAGAAAATCATATATACCTATTAGGGACCGATAGGTTTCAGATTACATGCTATTTTTAAAAAGCTGGAGGCTGTGTGGCATGTTGGTAAAACAAATCAGAAAGAGAAAGAGACTGATTGCTCCTCTCTCCTCCTCACTCTCATTCGCGTGTTCTCTCCTCGTTGTCTTTCTCTTTCTGACTTTTAATCGCGTATTCTTTCTTTGTCTATTTCTGACTGACTTATTCGCATGTTCTCTCTCGCTATTTCTCTTTCTATCGTGTTCGCTTTCTCTCTCTCTCTCTAACTCTCTCTCTCTCTCTCTCTCTCTCTCTCTCTCTCTCTCTCTCTCTCTCTCTCTCTCTCTCTCTCTCTCTCTCTCTCTCTCTCTCTCTCTTCTATCTCTCTATTTCTATCTCTCTCTCTCTCTCTCTCTCTCTCTCTCTCTCTATTTCTATCTCTCTCTCTCTCTCTCTCTCTCTCTCTCTCTCTCTCTCTCTCTCTCTCTCTCTCTCTCTCTCTCTCTCTCTCTGCTCCTTTTTCTTCTTCTTGTTTTCTCACTCTCTTTTCACTCTATTTTCTCTATCCCTGTCCCTCTCCCTCCTCTCTTCCCTCTCCCCCTCTCCCCCTCTCTCTTCTATCCCTTCTCCCTCTCATTCCTCTCTTCCCTCTCCCTATCCTTCTCATCCATATCCCCCTCCTCCTTCCTCTTTTCCCTCGCTCTTTCCTTCTCCCTCTCCCTCCCTCTCCTCTTTTCCCTCTCTCTCTCCCTCCTCTCCTCCCACTTCCTCTTTTTCTCCCTCTTCCTCTTTCTCTCCCTCTTCCTCTTTCGCTCCCACTTCCTCTTCCTCTTTCTCTTCCTCTTCCTTTACCTCTTCCTCCTCCTCTTCCCTCTTCCTCCTCCTCTTCCCTCTCCCTCTCCCTCTCCCTCTCCCTCTCCCTCTCCCTCTCCCTCTCCCTCTCCCTCTCCCTCTCCCTCTTCCTCTTCCTCTTCCTCTTCCTTCTCTCTTCCCTCTCCCTCCTTCCTTCCCTCTTTTCCTTCTTTTCTCTCTCCCCACTCTCTCCCCCTCAACATGCCCGTCTCTTTGTTGCTCATCAGTGAAAGTTATGTTCAGTCTCCCCTTCTTTCGTCCTCATACAGGAGAATTAAATTAATTGTGACTCGAATTTGTTTGTCTCCGCGATTTCTTGTGTTTGTGAAAAACCTAGATTGAATGAAGCAAGTTTTTATTTTTGTTTTTTTTTTAATTCTTTCTATACGTCAATCACTTTTTTATCTCCATTTTACGTAAACATATGAGAATGTAACCACCGTATTATAGACTTATTACCTGCAAGGCTAACTCGTAACGGGTCTACTAACTTCTAGATTAAGTAGATTTATCTAATCAAATTGGATCTTATGACTTCAAGTTTCAAGTTTTTAAGTTTACAAAGAGCCTCAGAACAAGTTGAATAGTTTAACTAAAATAAGTAGAGTGTTATAGATTTACTAATCGTATTCATAACCCAACTGATCAGGTTACTTACACTAGACTTATCTAAGTGTAACGGCTAACCTGAACTGAGGGTTGAGAATGGACAAAGCAAATTCTTAAGATCAGAATAAATCAATTCTTTAGACAAGCCCAAGCTGGGTATTACGGTCAGATTAAGCGAATTCTTACGACCAAGCAGTTCTTAAGACCGAGAGTAAGTTGAATCTGAAAACTAGACCAAGGTAACTTTTAAGACCAGGCTAAGCTAAATCTTAAGTCCAGACTGAGTAGACATAAGATCAATCTAAAGTCATTTCTAAGACCAGACTTAAGTCAACTCTTAAGACCGAACTTAACAAAATCTTAAGTCCAGACTCTTAAGACCCAAACAAAGTTAATTCCTAAGAAAAGGCTAAGTCAGCTCTTAAGGCCAGGTTAAGTCAACTCTTAAAACTAGGCTAAGTCAACTCTTAAGCCCAGACTCTTAACGCTAAACTAACCCGAAACAACGCCACACTACGAAGCCCTATATAACAATTAGAAAAAACAAATGTTGCCAAAACTGCTGAATCATGCAACCTTCCCACCTCCATTTTTTAGGATGACACCCTCTTGCCACGCGAGATTAAAGCGGTTGGATTATATAATAGGTGTCGCGTAATTCGGCAGCCCTTGAATTATATGCTAATTATGTATATATCATCGCCCTCCCCCCCCCCCC
>NC_061826.1:13844363-13846863 GCF_019202785.1 Penaeus chinensis | reverse complement strand
ATAATTATAATGATAATCATAATGATAAAAATGATGATGGTGATGATAATAATAATAACAATTATATTAATAACAATTATAATAATAACAATAATAATAATAATAATAATAATAATAATAATATTGATAATGATAATAATAATAATAATGATAATGATAATGATAATAAAAATGATAATGATAATGATAATAATGATAATAACAACATCAATAATAGTAATAACATCAATAACAATAACAACAACAACAACCACAATAACAACACTGCTGCGCCCTCCCCAGGCACGGCGATGGGCAGCTGAAGGTGTTCTACGTCGGAGGCCCCAACCAGCGCAAGGATTTCCACCTGGAGGAGGGCGAGGAGTTCTTCTACATGGCCAAGGGCGACATGAACCTCATCACCCTGACCAACGGCGCCTTCAAGGATGTCATCATAAAGGAGGGAGAGGTTAGAGGGGTGGGGGTGGAGGTGGGGGTGGAGGTGGAGGTGGGGGTGGAGGTGGAGGTGGGGGGTGGAGGTGGGGGGTGGGGGTGGGGTGGGGATAGGGGCTGGAGGTGGGGTTCGGCGTGGGGGTGGGGGTGGGGGTGGAGGTGGGGGTGGAGGTGGTGGTGGGCGTGGAGGTGGGGGTGGAGGTGGGGGTGGGGGTGGGGGTGGAGGTGAAGGTGGAGGTGGAGGTGGAGGTAGAGGTGGAGGTGGAGGTGGAGGTGGAGGTGGAGGTGGAGGTGGAGGTGGAGGTGGAGGTGAAGGTGGAGGTGGAGGTGGAGATGGGGGTGGGGATGGTGGTGGAGGTGGGGGTGGGGATGGAGGTGGAGGTGGGGGTGGGGGTGGAGGTGGGGATCCGGAAGGGGATGGGGGTGGAGGTGGAGGTGGAGGTGGAGGTGGAGGTGGGGGTGGAGGTGGAGGTAGGAATGGGGGTGGGGATGGGGGTAGGGGTGGAGGTGGAGGTGGGGGTGGGGGCGGGGGGCGGGGGTGGAGGTGGAGGTTGGGTGGAGGTGGGGATGGGGGTGGGGGTGGGGTGTGGATGGGGATGGGGTGGGGGTGGAGGTGGAGGTGGAGGTGGAGGTGGAGGTGGAGGTGGAGGTGGAGGTGGGGGTGGTGTAGGGTGGGGATGGGGATGGGGGTGGGGTGGAGGTGGAGGTGGAGGTGGGGGTCGGCGTGGGGGTGGGGTTGGGGGTGGAGGTGGAGGTGGGGGTGGAGGTGGGGGTGGGGGTGGAGGTGGAGATGGGGGTGGGGATGGTGGTGTAAGTGGGGGTGGGGGTGGGGGTGGAGGTGGGGATCCGGAAGGGGGTGGAGGTGGAGATGGAGGTGGAGGTGGAGGTGGGGGTGGGGATGGGGGTGGGCGTGGGGGTGGGGGTGGGGGGGGAGGAGGAGGTGGAGGTGGGGATGGGGGTGGAGGGGGAGGTGGAGGTGGGGGTGGGGGTGGAGGTGGAGGTGGAGGTGGGGGTGGGGGTGGGGGTGGAGGGGGAGGTGGGGATTGGTTGGGGTGGAAGTGGATGTGGAGGTGGGGGTGGAGGTGGAGTTGGAGGTGGGGTGGGGATGGAGGTGGAGGTGGGGATGGGGTGGGGTGGAAGTGGATGTGGAGGTAGAGGTGGAGATGGGGGTTGGGGTGGAGGTGGAGGTGGAGGTGGGGGTAAAGTTGGAGTTGGAGGTGGAAGAGGAAAAGGAAGAGGAGGAGGAGGAGGAGGAAGGAAAAGGGTGTGGAAGTAAATGGAGGGGAGGAGAGAGAGACAGAGACAGAGAGAGAGAGAAGAAGAAGAAGAAGAAGAAGAAGAAGAAGAAGAAGAAGAAGAAGAAGAAGAAGAAGAAGAAGAAGAAGAAGAAGAGGAGGAGGAGGAACTTGAGTCTTAGAAAGTCGCACTGAGAAAGCCAAGTAGAAATGTGTCACCAATGGAAGTTTCTTGATGATAGGCCTGGTGATAAGATGCTAACCTAAGGTTCCTTCTCTAACTCACGCCAGTCAGTCGATTCTTTTTGAAGATGAAAAAAAGATGAATAAGAAAAAAAAAACAGAGAGAGAGAGAGAGAGAGAGAGAGAGAGAGAGAGAGAGAGAGAGAGAGAGAGAGAGAGAGAGAGAGAGAGAGAGATGATGATGATGGTGATGACAGTAATAATAATAATAATAATAATAATAATAATAATGATAATAATAATAATAGTAGTAACAGTAATAACATCAGTAACAAAAGAGATATTGATGACAAAACAATGATGTTATTCTTTTTTCTAACATATAGAACATACAGAGACTGACTATTCGCTTCAGTAGAACCCAACATGTGACTGACCCCTTGCTTTGATAGAACAGGCCTCGAACTTCTTACCCTATTTCAGGTTTTTCTATTACCTGGCAAGATCCCACATTCCCCGCAGCGATTTTCCGAGACAATAGGCCTAGTCATCGAGAGAGAGAGGATGAAAACAGAACTTGATGGTCTCAGGTAGGCCTACATTGCCTTCGCTTTGATCTTTATCTGTCGTATTTTCTCTTCTAAATAGGA
>NC_061826.1:13819363-13824363 GCF_019202785.1 Penaeus chinensis | reverse complement strand
TTTTCCCGCAAGAAATTTACTGCAATATCCATACTCTAAACGCAAATTGTGATTTCATTTTATCGTGACTGCCTAATTGCCTCCTGATCGCGAAGGCAGGTCCTATGATAAGTACCCTTTTTATGGGCATTTGCAAAGATTACAAGGGGCATAGGTGTGACTGTATTGTCGGGGAAAGAGAATTAAAGAAAAAAAAAAAAAGTAACCACTGTTCTGTAAAAAAAAAAAATAATAATGAATACAAAACAAATCGTTTTTTAATATATGCATAATAGGAGAAAATTATATACAGTAGGCCTATAAGAGAGTCGTGTAATATATGCTCTCCCTTTGAGAAGATTTGAAAATTCATAAATACCTCTCAAAATATAATGTCATTCCCTGGAGAAAAAAACAACAGCAAATAAAAAAAAAAAAAGTTAAATTATAATGTTTTGTCTTTTAAAGCTCACAGAATATTCGTTGACAAACTTAAGGGCTTCCTAAGAACCGTTTGACTCCAGGACCATAGTAGAAGTTGCCTTTTTCAATTTTATCTCTGAGATATCAAAGTTAACACTTGAGGAGTACTCTTATTCACATCTTAAGATATCTTATAATTATAATTTAATGTAATAATGAAGTATAATCACTATTGCAGTGAATCTCAAGTATGTAATGACTAAAATATTACCTATTTAGTATATCTTTTATCAGGGCTACTCAACTATTCTGAGCAAAGGTCCAGTTAGACAAGTTCCAATATATGCAGAGGTCCGGATAAATATTTTACAGATAGTGTTCCTATATGTCCCCTAAATTACCCTATAGTCAGTCGAGGAAACACATTCATATTATTTAATTATCCTTTTCTCCTGGAGCCTGGGGTCCCCGCTACAACACTCAAAAGGTCAGGATTCGGGCCTCGGACCAGTTGAGTAGCCCTGTCTTATATATTACATTTGTTATTGTGTCAGTTGACACAAGGAAATTGTAGTAAACAAAGATAAAACGTCTTAAATGAAGTTTGACAATAAGTACAAGAGTGGCAGGGAAGTTTTCCGTACCATTACGGAGTTATCTCCAACAAATGTGAAAACGCAGTACTGTTGTCCGTCTCTCAAAAGGACGATTCAAAGACGTTTCCAGACCTGTCTTAAACTTCGGCCGACTGAGGACCAAAAATCAGAGGAGATTTTCGTGAGGATACAGAGACAAAATCTCCAAGTCTAAGATTTTTTTTCTGCTAAAGACAAATTTCGGAGTCTATGACCTTTCATGAAGATCTGGGTAAACACGGAGGAACATTTTTTTGTCAGAAATATAGCTCCAAGGGTGCTAATGAAGATGATGAATTTTGAAAAAGCGTAATATTCTCTATTGCTCTCGATTTTGAGAATACACATTTCTTGGTATATTTTCTCCTTGCATATTGGCAGATTTAGTGAATTGTTCCCTCACTAAATGGCGCAAAATTCCGCTTTGTACAAATAGTAAGTTTCCTACAGCCGTGTGTGTGTGTGTGTGTGTGTGTGTGTGTGTTTTAAGGCGTATTACCACATTAGGAATTTACGTTTATTTTTTTCATAATAAGTTAAAATGGCCCAGACTCAATTTTAATGACAGTAAGTACGTACGACAGGATATGAAATTTCTGATCATCGGTTGAATTTAACTGTATTTGTTTTTCATTCTTTGGCATAATGTAAAATCCTTCACTTCCACTGTTCTGTAAAAAAAAAATAATAATGAATACAAAACAAATCGTTTTTTAATATATGCATAATAGGAGAAAATTATATACAGTAGGCCTATAAGAGAGTCGTGTAATATATGCTCTCCCTTTGAGAAGATTTGAAAATTCATAAATACCTCTCAAAATATAATGTCATTCCCTGGAGAAAAAAACAACAGCAAATAAAAAAAAAAAAAAGTTAAATTATAATGTTTTGTCTTTTAAAGCTCACAGAATATTCGTTGACAAACTTAAGGGCTTCCTAAGAACCGTTTGACTCCAGGACCATAGTAGAAGTTGCCTTTTTCAATTTTATCTCTGAGATATCAAAGTTAACACTTGAGGAGTACTCTTATTCACATCTTAAGATATCTTATAATTATAATTTAATGTAATAATGAAGTATAATCACTATTGCAGTGAATCTCAAGTATGTAATGACTAAAATATTACCTATTTAGTATATCTTTTATCAGGGCTACTCAACTATTCTGAGCAAAGGTCCAGTTAGACAAGTTCCAATATATGCAGAGGTCCGGATAAATATTTTACAGATAGTGTTCCTATATGTCCCCTAAATTACCCTATAGTCAGTCGAGGAAACACATTCATATTATTTAATTATCCTTTTCTCCTGGAGCCTGGGGTCCCCGCTACAACACTCAAAAGGTCAGGATTCGGGCCTCGGACCAGTTGAGTAGCCCTGTCTTATATATTACATTTGTTATTGTGTCAGTTGACACAAGGAAATTGTAGTAAACAAAGATAAAACGTCTTAAATGAAGTTTGACAATAAGTACAAGAGTGGCAGGGAAGTTTTCCGTACCATTACGGAGTTATCTCCAACAAATGTGAAAACGCAGTACTGTTGTCCGTCTCTCAAAAGGACGATTCAAAGACGTTTCCAGACCTGTCTTAAACTTCGGCCGACTGAGGACCAAAAATCAGAGGAGATTTTCGTGAGGATACAGAGACAAAATCTCCAAGTCTAAGATTTTTTTTCTGCTAAAGACAAATTTCGGAGTCTATGACCTTTCATGAAGATCTGGGTAAACACGGAGGAACATTTTTTTGTCAGAAATATAGCTCCAAGGGTGCTAATGAAGATGATGAATTTTGAAAAAGCGTAATATTCTCTATTGCTCTCGATTTTGAGAATACACATTTCTTGGTATATTTTCTCCTTGCATATTGGCAGATTTAGTGAATTGTTCCCTCACTAAATGGCGCAAAATTCCGCTTTGTACAAATAGTAAGTTTCCTACAGCCGTGTGTGTGTGTGTGTGTGTGTGTGTGTGTGTGTGTGTTTTAAGGCGTATTACCACATTAGGAATTTACGTTTATTTTTTTCATAATAAGTTAAAATGGCCCAGACTCAATTTTAATGACAGTAAGTACGTACGACAGGATATGAAATTTCTGATCATCGGTTGAATTTAACTGTATTTGTTTTTCATTCTTTGGCATAATGTAAAATCCTTCACTTTCAAATGAAACCAAATTATAACATCTGTAAAAATTACTATTACAAATGTCACAAAAGATTAGATTTAAAAAATAGGATTTTTTCGTAAACCAAGAGCATCCTCCAGTCATGGTGCAAGACCTTATCCTACCATCAGATTAAGGAAAAAAAAAAAAAAAGTCATATATATATATATATATATATATATATATATATATATAACTATACAAAAAATATATATCTAAAACAAATCATATACGTCTATTAGTAATCGACGTAAATACATAACACGTATCTACTTAAAAGTGCAAATGAAACACTCAAGGCCAAGCATCCCGAAAGAAAATGAGTCATACAGGAAAGGTTAAACGTCCGAGGACAAACGTTTCCGGACACAAATCGCGTGACCAGCGCCGAAATCCGCTAACGGAAGGGAAGAGTGAGGTTAGGAAATTAGGAAGTGTTATTCTTTTCCTCTCTCTCTCTCTCTCTCTCTCTCTCTCTCTCTCTCTCTCTCTCTCTCTCTCTCTCTCTCTCTCTCTCTCTCTCTCTCTCTCTAGATCTTGCTGACGCGCCAGCTACCCCTCGTCCGCCACGCAAGCGTCTGCCTAAAAACAACGCTGACTCCTCCCCAACCGGTATGAGGAACGAAGCCTCTACACAAGTCACACCTAGGAGAAGCTACGTTAGAAACAGTAAAAGGAAAAACAAGCAAAAACATCTCCCACCAAATCGCCATTGGGAAGATACGACACACCACCACGTGCCTGGAGTACCTGCCCCCCCCCCCCCTACTACCCCTCCTGCTCCACAAACACCAAAGCTCATCATCAACAACTACGCGGAACGAGCGGAAACACACAAACAAACAAACGAGCAGCCGCAGCCCCACCAAGATGAGGAAGGTTTCGTTCAAAACAAAGAAGAAAAACAAGGGAGGAACGCCACTCGCCAAAACCCTTGCAAGGTGCCGACCGTCCTCAGGTAGTGTATCCATATATCACGAGTTGCCACCCAGACACAGATATTGAAGACTTCCTGTAAAATAATTTAAACCAAATTTCCAATGACAAAGCGTTCAAAACTAAAATGACACATAATTATTACTCTAGCTTCACAGTCACCATAAGGAGGAAAGATATAAACCCAGATCTTTTCTTAGAGTCCGACATCTTTCCCAAAAATGAAAAAGTATTCCTAAATAGAAAAGTACAAAGGCGAGCAGAATGTTTGACGTTGCAAATCCGGCGGTCAAACCACTAAACACCATCAAAATAGAACACATCAATGCACAGTCCCTCCTCGGTCATTTCGAAGAAATCAAATTGATAATTAAGGAGAGAAATATTGATATTTTGTGTATTAGTGAAACTTGGCTTCACCAAGAAATATTAAGCAGTTTCATCAGCATCCCAAACTTTCATGTTTACAGATGTGATGCAGGTCGTGGAGGTGGAGTCTGCATATATGTAAGCGATACCCTTAAATCAAATAAGATCTCTGCAACTGTAAATCATACGGAAGTAGAGGACATCTGGGTATCCTTCCTTCCTCGTCTGCACAATCTACAGACACTCTCATGCCACCACAGAATCATTTGACTACCTGGAAAATATTCTCAGAGAAATGTCAATAAAGAGAAAATCACTTTTCATCTTAGGTGATGTAAATGACGATCTAAATCAACCAAATGCAAAATTAAATGGGATAATTAACAAAAACAAATTAAAACTACTTATAAAGAAGCCTACGAGGATTACAGAAAACACCTCATCCATATTAGATGTTATAATAACAAACAGACCCGATATTACACTACAC
>NC_061826.1:13789363-13814363 GCF_019202785.1 Penaeus chinensis | reverse complement strand
GCATATTGGTATGTACATACACTTCTTCTCATACCATCCTCTCTATGTAAAGAGAGGTGTTGCCACTTCGTTGTTCCTCCGCGCCCTCCGCATCTGTGACACCCAGTACCTGGATGGAGAGATCGACTTCCTGCGTCGTTCGTTCTCCAAACTAGGCTACCCTCGTCATGTTCTCGACGCCGCGTTATCCAGGGCACGGCGTACCTTCTACCACGACTCCTCTCCTAAAGAGACTCCTCACCTGCCCATCCTCAGCCTGCTCTTCACTGAGGAGATCTACTCTCTCCGCCGCCCTCTTTACTTTGGCGAGACGGGCGCCAGTCTCACTAAGCGCCTGTCTCAACATAAGTGCGCTGTTTCCAGGGGACACAACAACAACGCTCTCTTCTGCCATCAGTGGGATACAAGGCCATCAGATAGACTGGTCAGCGGTGCGAATTGTCTTTCCTTCTGCTGATGTCCACGCCCGCAGACTAGTGGAATCCTCCTTAATAAATCTGCTGCCTAATTTCAATCTGAACAGCGGCTTTTCTCCTGCCGACAGTCTCCTCGCTTCCCACATCCTCCGCCTTCTCCCGTACGCTTTTCCTTTCTGTTTTAGACCCCCTCCTCTCCCTTTCCTCTTCAGACCTGAGGATGGAATCCAGGTGGATTCCGAAACTGTTGTCTCACTTTCAATAAATCTAGTTTTTCGTTGTGGGTTTTTCTACCATAGTATCAACACGGTAGAGTGTTTTCACCATTCATATATATATATATATATATATATATATATATATATATATGTAATCTAATTTTCGTAAACTTTAGCATAAGGTTGTTAAACACCTGATGTGTTTTTAACCCAAGGTTTTAGGACAAATTCTACCGGCCATTGTTCATTAATTTTCCATTTGTTCACCTTTAAAAAATAAAATCACAGCTCGCATGCGGAAACGAACTGACGCATTGTATTACGGAGACTCCTGCGATGGAATGACTTTGCAGGTTGTTAACAAAGCCTTTCGCTGCCATTCTTCAGTACTATTAATTATTCATGGGAGGTTTTCAAAAAATATTCTCACGCATAAGCCCATATACGAGGCAAGATCTGTCCAGGGAGAACCAACTCATAAGCGGTTAGAAAATTTAAAATTCTGGCAATAATCCCACAATCACAGATCATGATATTGGTTAGAAATAGATCTCGATTTTGTGACCGAGGAGCTTTCTGCATAATGACGAAGAACTGGCCTTACGGGATTTATTTTTGATGGTCATAACGATATCAAAGTAGCGTCTTCCCTGGCACTCCTCTTAATGATAAGTTTGACAGTAATAAGGATACTAATGATGATAATGATGATCATATCATTAAAGGCGATAAAAATGGGTAAAGTATGACAATGACGATAATTATAATGATAATAAATGAAACTAAAGTAATCGTTTGGTGCCAATAATAATGATAATGATGAGAATGGGGTAACATAAATGATAAGGAATTACAGATGATAGCGGAAATAATGATCATATTAATGATAAAAGAATGACTATAGCAATAATCATGTTGAAATAACAATCATAATGATAAGAATAACAATGTTGATATAACTTCAATAATGATAATAATGATACCAATAAAAGTAATGACTAATGGATAACAAGAACAACAATTGCCAAAAAAAAAAAAAAGTGCTGACAACGAAGATAATGATAATGATAATTATATTAATGGCAATAATAGCTTTGACAATAATAATAATGACAACGCAAACAATATAACAATAATAATAATAATGATAACAATGGTGATGATAAGAAGAATACTAATGATAATAACAAAGATATTGATAATAATGATGATGATAACGATGCTGATGATAATAATGATGATAAATAATGTTAATGATAATAATCATAATAATCATAATAAAGATGATAAAAAATATTAATAATAATAATCATAATAATGATATTGATAACAATAATGATAACAATAATAATAACAACGACAATAATGATAACAATAATAATAACAACGACAATAATGATAACAATAATAATAACGACGACAATAATGATAATTATAATAGCAATAATAATAATGATAATAATAATAATAATAATAATAATAATAATAATAATAACAATAGCAATAATAATAATGATAATAATAACAATAATGATAATGATAACATTAATAAACATAGTGATGATAATAATGAGAATAACAAAGTTATTATAATAATGATAATAATAATGATAATAATAATAATAACAATAATAATAATCACAATGAAAACAATAATAATGATAATAACAATAATTATAATAATGATAATAACAATACCAATTATAATAACAATAACAATAATAATAATAAGAAGAAGAAGAATAACAACAATAATAATAATAACAAAAACAATAATAATAACAAAAACAATAATATTAATAATGATGATAATCATAATAATAATAATAATAATAATAATAATAATAATAATAATAATAATAATAACAATAATAATAATAATAATGGTAATTATAATAATAATGATAATTATAATAATAATGATAATTATAATAATAATGATAATTATAATAATAATGACAATAATAATAATAGTGATATGATGATGATAATAATAATAGTAGTAAGTAGTAATAATAATTATAATAATTATAACAATAATATAATTATAAAAATAATAATAATAATAAGAAGAAGAAAAATAATAATAACAGTAATAATATTAACGATAATAATAATAATAATAATAATAACAATAATAATAATAATAATAATAATAATAATAATAAAAACAATAATAACAACATTAATGATAATTAAATTAATATAAGTAATAATAATATTATTATTAAGTGATAATAATAATAATAATAATAATGATGATGATAATAATATAAATAATAATGATAATGGTTATAATAATAATAATTTGAACAAAGATAATAATAATAATTTGAACAAAGATAATAATAATGATAATAATATTAATGACAATAATAATGATAATAATATCAATAGCAATGATAATAATAATAAAGATAATAATATTAGCAGTAATAATAATAATGATGATAATGATAATAATAATATCAATGGTAATTATACCAGTGTTGATACCAACATCGGTGTTAACAATAATAATAATGATAATAATAACAATAATGACAATAATGTTATTAAGAAAAGTAATAATAATATTGACTAAAAATAAAAACTGTAATAATAATTATAATAATAATAGTAATAATAATAAAAACAGTGATACTACTAATAGTGATCCTAATAATTACCATATATGCACACACACGCGCGCGCGCACGCGTACGTATGTGCACAAGTATGCACCGAAGGGAAGTGCAGGAAAACACACGAATATGCCGAAGGCCTTTTCACATTTACTGCTTCATCAGGGCATTTATGACGAAAGATACATAGAGGTGTGTATATATATATGTACTAGGCGGTCAGGTCACGTCGGTGATGAGGTGAGAGATGACCTTGGCTAGTTCATGGCTCCCCGTTGCGGTGCTGAAGTTGTTGGTCGAGTGAATGTATGCCGCTTCTACCATCTTCCTTTGTCGTGGGGGCAGGCCCTGCTTTATGATGGAGGCCTGGGAGCACTTAGGGAGATGGCCGTCGGTGTCGACGTGAACAACGAAAGCGCTCCTCGTGTCATGTCGTCGGAGGGCGCTGCGGTGTTGGTTTATTCGTTGTTCGTGGAGGCCTCGTCCTCTCACCTATGTAAACTTTATCACCGCCGCCGCAAGGTATGCTGTACACCTGGCTAAGAGGTATGTTGTGGTCTGACCTCTTTTCCCTTACGATGTCCCCGATCTTCCTGCCAGACGTGGTGGCTATCTTCATCGTATGGCCCAACAGGGTCTCCAGGTGTTGCGTCAGTTGTGAGTGTGGGATGATGATTCTGTGTGTTTTGTTCTGTGTGGCGTCCCCTCTTGACCTGGACATGATCTTTTCTGCCTTGCGTCGGAGCTGGGCGAGCAAGGCCCGAGGGTAACGGATTGTAATTGTTATTATTTATGTTGTTATAAATGTTGTTATTTAGTTGTAGTTGATGTTGCTACATTCGGTATTGTTGCTGCTTGTTGTGGTTCTCACTGTCACTGGTGCATCTGTTATAGTTATAACTGTTTTTATTATACGTATTGTTGTTGATGTTGTAGACGTTACTTTGTTGTTTTTGTTGTTGTTGTCATTATTATTGTCCATGTTTACGAGGTTATTAATAGTCTGTTGTTGCTGTTCTTGATGGCGATCTTTGACCTCCATATAATTCGATATTCAGATGACTTGCCAAAAGAAGTTATAATGATAATCATGTAATAATAATGATAAGGTTGATGGTAATAACGATAATAGTAGTTGTAATGAGCACAAGGGATGTGAAGTTAGAATGACCCAAAAATTCGTCTTGAAACCACCCTGTATATACCTCACTTGGTCTTTATGCATATGCATTACTCATATATACCTCAGTTTTTTTGTCTGTAGCTATGTAAGATAGAAGTACTTAATTATTTTATAGACACTTTATTTTAATAGTTTTATATAAAGTTCATATATTTCTATATTATTTTTTTATTAAGATTGGGAAATTGTAAAGTATAATAGTCTACCCTACAAAGTACTGTTTTTTTTTTGTTTACCACACCATACATTTTCTTTATTTAAAGGGTACACTGTTATATGTCAATAGTACCGTTAAATTAAGGTTGTATAATTGATATTTTGATTAAGAAAACCATGTGTACTATCTTTGTTATTGAATAAATTCATTTAAGTTCTGAAAATTATGCATGTATAGGTTAAGAAGAACTATATGTTTGTACTATATGTGATCTGAGTAGACTTTAAATTTTGAAATATATACAGTACTAAAGCCTGATACTGTTGCTATAACCATAGAGAGAGAGAGAGAAAGAGATCAGAGAAGAGTGCCATACAACAGCCTGAAAGTCTTTTAGATTATCATGAAATATCCGAGGTAAGAAAGAATGTTCAACTGTAATTATATAATTAATAAAGTCATAAGATACTATATATTTGATTTATAGAACAAAAGGGCTGTAAATATTGGAGATCAAACTAGAAATTAGAGATAAATAGTATGTCTTCTTCACAGCTGGAGGCTGGCACCTGGCACTGAACAACATCCAGATGTGTCTCTCTCATTATTATTAAGAATTTAAAACCCATTCAAAGCGTAAGTGTTCTTAACATTTATAATTGTATACTATTGAAATGATGTTTAGTCAAAATTTACTAGAATGTGCATACAATTACTCAGATCATGTATAATAACATAAATGCTATACGTAATTTGTTTGTTTGCAAGATATATTTTGTTCTTTTATGAAATACTTATTTAGATTTATAACATTATATTGTTTATCATTCCTAAACTAGAATATTGTTTCTTTTCTAGGAATGGGTTTAATTTTTAGTTTATTATAATGTTTATTTTTTTGTTTATTGTTTAGTTTATTTTTTTTAGTTTATATTTTTAGTTTTTTTAATGGTTTTGCTGAAGATTGGGATTTATTGGTTCCTGGTGCTGTGCACAATAATAGGAAAGAAAATATCTCTTGGGAGCCCAGGAGATGGATGAAAAGAAAAGAAGACAGCTGAGAAGACCAACTAGTGACAAGTTGGAGTAGCTGAATATTTTGGTAAAAGTATGTTTATATTATAGTAAAAGTGTAATGATTTATGATTCCTAATGTTAACTAAAATTTGTAAGCTTATTAAGTGTTTTGATATTACCCTTCCTCTCAGTTACCTCTAAGGTTGAAATTAGATCATAATACCCTGTATGATTAATCTTTTTTTATGGTGTGTGTTCTAAAGGTAAATTTTGGAGAAACCACACCTAGGAAATAACAAATAGTGCCCATCTGGATAAAATATTTGAGTAGTTCTCAGAGGGGGCGCAATATATTGGTGGCAGCGGTGGGATTCGAACCCACGCCTCCGAAGAGACTGGTGTCAAAATGGGAGCAGACATCTTCGTAGTAAATGTCCACGAAAACCTCCTGTCAGAAGTTGTTTTGACTGCCTAGCAGAGGGAAAAAGAAAAGGTCATTCTGGATGCCCTGGTAAGACTGATATGAGAGCACAGAACAATGGTAACCCAACCAGTGAATAGCAATTAAAGCAGCAATTAGGGAATTGTTTTCCTAGGAAGGAAATAAATGAATATCAGAAATCAGACCCAAATAGAAAAGTTAAGATAAGCAACATCAACCAGATTAGAAAGATTGATACGCCCATTATTATGATTATGGTTGATAATAGACAACTTTCAGCTTTTGTCGACACGGGTTCCTCTGCCACGTTGATGAAATATAGTGTGCTCCAGACACTTGAATTAGAAGATAAAATTAGACCAAGTAGTAAAGTCCTACACTCAGTGACCAACACATTACTCAAAGTCCGAGGTGAAATTCAGGTTCAGGTGTTAGTATCCCCAAATGTTGCCATTCAACAAAAGATGATAATTGTCCCTGATGAGTATCTAACCACAGATGTTTTGATGGGTGCTGATATGATAGGCAAAGCAAAATTTACATGGAATGAGAGAACTCAAGATCTATATTGGGGAGAACAACAGTATAAGATCTACAACACAGTTGGCCGATCAATCTATAAGGTACAATGTAAAGAAGGAACGTGTGATTTAGAAATGAAAAATCCTAAATTTGGTTCAGAAAAATGCTTACATGTAAACCAAAAGACTGTGTGTCCTCCAGGAAAAGTTACCCATCTGAGAATAACCCATAAAGATTTCCAAGTAGGACAGATCATTTGTTTTGAAAAGGTGAAGAGCGGAAGAATGTCAAAAATAAATAGGCCAATCTTGAATAATGGTTGTTATGTGATAGATGAGAAAAAGGGTTTTGACATGCCAGTTATTCATATAGGAAAGAAACCCATTAAGTTCACTCCAGGTACCAAGATTGGAGAGTATACAGTCATAGAGGAAGAACAAATTACATATTTAGACTTAAATGGGGTAGAAATGGGTAATAAAGTAGAACTTGTAAGAACACTTTCAGAAGAATCCAAGGAGGAGGAAAATATTATGCTATGTGGTCCTCATTTTCACCTTCTACCACAAGAGCAAATTGAAAAAGTAATGAAAACCTCAATGAGAGATTGTAGAGTATGCTGTGGGTCTTTGGAGAAACTAATAGTAGGAAACGTTGGCGAAATTGACAACAGCTTAGTTCCTCATAGTGATAAGGTCCAGAGTAGTGGTGATCGAAGAACACGTCTAAGAACACTTATTGAGAAAATGGACTGGAAACACCTTACTAAAGACCAACAGGAGTTATTAACAGAGGTAATTCTGGACAACAACAATTTGTTCATCCTTGATGAGACGGAATTAGGTCAATTAAAAGTAGCTGAAGCCCATATTCCTACAGTAGATAATGAGCCAGTCCGAATGCCACTGTATAGGTACCCTGAACAGTCGAAGAAGATAATTGCAGAGATGATTCAAAATATGATAGAGAGAGGAGTAATTGAAGAATCCACTGCTGCATATTTATCACCAATAGTACTTGTTGGCAAACCGGATGGGTCAAAACGTATGTGTATAGACTTCAGGGCAATCAATAAGAAAATAAAAATGGATGTACAGCCTCTCCCTAGATTAGCGGAATTAGTAGAAGAAAGTGCTGGAAGGAAATTGTACTGCACATTAGATATGAAAGATGCTTATTTTCAAGTAGCCCTAGATGAAGCCTCTAAAGATTTAACTTCTTTTTCAGATGGCTTAAGTTTATATAGATTTAAGCGTTTGCCTTTTGGATTATCAATTAGCCCTGCCATATTTACTAGGAAAATGCAAGAAGTATTAAGCCCCCTAATTAAGAAGGGCTGGTGCAGAAATTATTTAGATGATGTAGTTCTCTGGGCAGACTCCTATCAACAAATGCTAGAAAGATTACAAGAAACATTTCAAAGGCTAGAACTGATGGGAATGAAAGTAAATCTATCCAAATGTGATTTTGGCAAGAAAGAAGTTAAGTTTTTGGGACATATTATAAGTGAGAAAGGAATCAAACCTAACAAAAAGAACCTGGAAGCAATTAATAAAATGCCTCCTCCCCAAAGTGTCAAACAAATAAGAAGATTCATTGGCATGTGCAATTTTTATAGGAAGCATATACCAAATTTTGCTCTAATAGCTGAACCTTTAACAAATTTGACAAGGAAAGATGTAAAATTTGAGTGGAATGATGCCTGTAATAATGCCTTTATAACACTGAAAGCAAAGTTAGTAAGTGCTCCTGTCTTAGTTAAAGCTGACCAAACTAAAGAATTTGAACTACACACAGATGCTAGTGATACCCACATCGGTGGAGTATTAATGCAGAAGGATCATGATGATCTAAGACCTATAGGATACTATTCTAAGAAGTTAAATTCCACAGAAAGAAAGTATTCAGTCACTGATAAGGAAGCATTGGCTATCATTAATGCCTGTAGATTTTTCAACCATTATCTTTGGTGTAAGCCTTTCACCATCGTTACTGATCATCAGCCACTAACCACTGTGTTTAAGAAGAGAACAGCTTGTCCCAGAATGTCTAGATATATTTTAGAAATGAGGGAATACATTTATAAAATCAAATACAAGAAAGGCACAAAACATACTGTACCAGACACTCTTAGTAGACCCATAGGAGCTATCACCAAGGGGAGTGATAAAGCATTACAACCAAGTAATGATATTAGGTTCTTGGGACTGACAGTGGAGAAAATCAAACATGCTCAAAGGGATGATAAAGTTTGGACTAAATTGATAGAGTTTTTAGAAGGAAGTACCATACCAAAGCGAATTCCAGGCAACAGACCCTTTTATCACTTTGAAATTAGAGACCACATTCTATATCTAAAAAGAGAAGAAATGGGTAAAACCAGATCTTGCCTTGTAGTTCCCAGGACTTTAATACCAGTTGCTTGCTCTATAGCCCATAATGATTCCCATTTTGGAGAACATAAGACCGTTGCAAAAGCCAAGCAGTACTTCTATTGGCCTACCTTGTTGAAAGATGTGAAGAACTATGTAAAATCATGTAAATCATGTCAACAATTTAAAGGACATGGGTCAATAATACATCAGTGGAGAGATTTACCACCAGTAGAGGATAATGGTCAGAGAGTATCCATAGATCTAATTGATTTGCATGGAAGTAGGGCAGGATTTAGATATTGTCTTACTGTCATTGACCACTTTTCTAGATTCTTGAGAATTTACCCTTTAAGAAACAAGAGTACAACAGCAGTTGCTACTGAATTCAAGAAGGATATCTGTAGATTTGGAACTCCTCGCTTAGTGATTTCAGATAATGGAGGAGAGTTTACTGGAGCAGAATTTAGGGAGTTCTGTAAGAAAGCAGGAATAAAACAAGGATTTTCTATACCATACCATCCTCGAGGTAATTCAGTTATAGAAAGAGCCCATAGAACTCTTAAGACCGTACTTGCCATTCTGAGTCAAGAACATCCAAATACATGGCCCAGTCACATTTCAGAAACTGAAAAGGCAATGAATGAAGCTGTGCACACTTCCTTAGGTACTTCACCTTATTTTGCATTTTATGGAAGGCATCCCAATAGAGAAGTAGGACACCTAATGTTACCAGCTGATGAGGTGGATGAGGAAGATAAATTAGACGTGAAAAACTTGCTGAAAGAAACTTTGAAACGCACGACCCAGAAATACGTACAAAAGGCAAATGTGGGTAGAAAGAACAAACAATTAGGAGTTGGAGACTTAGCATGGGTCTATGTTGAGGAACCAATCCCTAATACTGCTGCTAAATTAAATAGGAAATGGAAGGGACCATTTAAGATTATTAGCGTTGTTGATGGAGGACGTGCATATAAACTAGAGAATGTATTTAATGGAAATACAGTGGACAGAGCCGCTGAAAAGTTGAAAGTTTTTATTGATAGAGAAGAGATACTAGAGACAATTGAAGAGAAGTATCTTAATGCAGATGAAGAGCAAGGGATACTTACAGATGTTAGAGTTAGGAGACCACCCAAAAGATTTGAGGATTATACTGTATAATATAGTAGTAGAGGTAATAGAAATGTTAACTATAGAATCCACAGGAATGCTTAAAGACAAGTTAGGTATTAATTTTTATTGTGTTACGTGGTGCTAATATTGGTGCTATAATATTAAGCTGAAGAATTGAGTTTCATTTGTACTACCCTATTGTGAGATTTAATGTGAAGATTTTGAAGAAAGCCTATGCCTTGGCCAGGATAGGACGTGATTTTGAATGTATCCTAGCTTAGAGTTAGTAGAGTAACTGTTAGGATTGAAGAAGATTGTTGTTTCTTATGAACGGGTCGTGAGGACACCTGGATATAGTAGATCGAGAACATTCTTATGAATGATAGTCTGACTTATATTGTTGACTTGTATAATATATTATGAATTTAGATACATTTGACTTCATGAAACAAATTGCTAGGGATTTAGGTTAAGGAGTTGTAAGAATAAGTATCTACCTGAAGGTCCCCAATCAGTTGTGTATGGCTAAATGTGGACCCAGTTGAGCACTAAGCTAGAGTATCTAATACGTCGATGATGCAAGAAGTGCAAGGTCAGAAACAATTAGTACATCCGCTGATTCTCTATAGGGCTGGGGAAGTTGATGTGATTTCTTGCAACATTTAGGGCCTGTCAATTGTATAAAGTTCAGATTCTCTGGCTGTATTTTGGTAGAGTGACCCAGTATTGTCTAACATAACGATACAAAATTTGTAAGAAACTAGTGTATACAATCTAGTGATATGTCTACCCTCCTCGAGCACCAGAATGTGTAACATTTCTGAATACAGCAGAAAAGGAGTGGACAAGACATTGGTGATGTTAATATTAGTATTGACCGATAACTTGGAAAATGATTTTTGATAAGGGTAGTATACTTGATTGTGATTAATTTGTTCCTATAATTTTTTTACAACGAATTTTTGGTCTCCCCTAACCCCAAAGGTGTGTAATGAGCACAAGGGATGTGAAGTTAGAATGACCCAAAAATTCGTCTTGAAACCACCCTGTATATACCTCACTTGGTCTTTATGCATATGCATTACTCATATATACCTCAGTTTTTTTGTCTGTAGCTATGTAAGATAGAAGTACTTAATTATTTTATAGACACTTTATTTTAATAGTTTTATATAAAGTTCATATATTTCTATATTATTTTTTTATTAAGATTGGGAAATTGTAAAGTATAATAGTCTACCCTACAAAGTACTGTTTTTTTTTTGTTTACCACACCATACATTTTCTTTATTTAAAGGGTACACTGTTATATGTCAATAGTACCGTTAAATTAAGGTTGTATAATTGATATTTTGATTAAGAAAACCATGTGTACTATCTTTGTTATTGAATAAATTCATTTAAGTTCTGAAAATTATGCATGTATAGGTTAAGAAGAACTATATGTTTGTACTATATGTGATCTGAGTAGACTTTAAATTTTGAAATATATACAGTACTAAAGCCTGATACTGTTGCTATAACCATAGAGAGAGAGAGAGAAAGAGATCAGAGAAGAGTGCCATACAACAGCCTGAAAGTCTTTTAGATTATCATGAAATATCCGAGGTAAGAAAGAATGTTCAACTGTAATTATATAATTAATAAAGTCATAAGATACTATATATTTGATTTATAGAACAAAAGGGCTGTAAATATTGGAGATCAAACTAGAAATTAGAGATAAATAGTATGTCTTCTTCACAGCTGGAGGCTGGCACCTGGCACTGAACAACATCCAGATGTGTCTCTCTCATTATTATTAAGAATTTAAAACCCATTCAAAGCGTAAGTGTTCTTAACATTTATAATTGTATACTATTGAAATGATGTTTAGTCAAAATTTACTAGAATGTGCATACAATTACTCAGATCATGTATAATAACATAAATGCTATACGTAATTTGTTTGTTTGCAAGATATATTTTGTTCTTTTATGAAATACTTATTTAGATTTATAACATTATATTGTTTATCATTCCTAAACTAGAATATTGTTTCTTTTCTAGGAATGGGTTTAATTTTTAGTTTATTATAATGTTTATTTTTTTGTTTATTGTTTAGTTTATTTTTTTTAGTTTATATTTTTAGTTTTTTTAATGGTTTTGCTGAAGATTGGGATTTATTGGTTCCTGGTGCTGTGCACAATAATAGGAAAGAAAATATCTCTTGGGAGCCCAGGAGATGGATGAAAAGAAAAGAAGACAGCTGAGAAGACCAACTAGTGACAAGTTGGAGTAGCTGAATATTTTGGTAAAAGTATGTTTATATTATAGTAAAAGTGTAATGATTTATGATTCCTAATGTTAACTAAAATTTGTAAGCTTATTAAGTGTTTTGATATTACCCTTCCTCTCAGTTACCTCTAAGGTTGAAATTAGATCATAATACCCTGTATGATTAATCTTTTTTATGGTGTGTGTTCTAAAGGTAAATTTTGGAGAAACCACACCTAGGAAATAACAAATAGTGCCCATCTGGATAAAATATTTGAGTAGTTCTCAGAGGGGGCGCAATATATTGGTGGCAGCGGTGGGATTCGAACCCACGCCTCCGAAGAGACTGGTGTCAAAATGGGAGCAGACATCTTCGTAGTAAATGTCCACGAAAACCTCCTGTCAGAAGTTGTTTTGACTGCCTAGCAGAGGGAAAAAAGAAAAGGTCATTCTGGATGCCCTGGTAAGACTGATATGAGAGCACAGAACAATGGTAACCCAACCAGTGAATAGCAATTAAAGCAGCAATTAGGGAATTGTTTTCCTAGGAAGGAAATAAATGAATATCAGAAATCAGACCCAAATAGAAAAGTTAAGATAAGCAACATCAACCAGATTAGAAAGATTGATACGCCCATTATTATGATTATGGTTGATAATAGACAACTTTCAGCTTTTGTCGACACGGGTTCCTCTGCCACGTTGATGAAATATAGTGTGCTCCAGACACTTGAATTAGAAGATAAAATTAGACCAAGTAGTAAAGTCCTACACTCAGTGACCAACACATTACTCAAAGTCCGAGGTGAAATTCAGGTTCAGGTGTTAGTATCCCCAAATGTTGCCATTCAACAAAAGATGATAATTGTCCCTGATGAGTATCTAACCACAGATGTTTTGATGGGTGCTGATATGATAGGCAAAGCAAAATTTACATGGAATGAGAGAACTCAAGATCTATATTGGGGAGAACAACAGTATAAGATCTACAACACAGTTGGCCGATCAATCTATAAGGTACAATGTAAAGAAGGAACGTGTGATTTAGAAATGAAAAATCCTAAATTTGGTTCAGAAAAATGCTTACATGTAAACCAAAAGACTGTGTGTCCTCCAGGAAAAGTTACCCATCTGAGAATAACCCATAAAGATTTCCAAGTAGGACAGATCATTTGTTTTGAAAAGGTGAAGAGCGGAAGAATGTCAAAAATAAATAGGCCAATCTTGAATAATGGTTGTTATGTGATAGATGAGAAAAAGGGTTTTGACATGCCAGTTATTCATATA
The DNA here is from genome assembly GCF_019202785.1 of Penaeus chinensis. NCBI lineage: Eukaryota > Metazoa > Arthropoda > Malacostraca > Decapoda > Penaeidae > Penaeus > Penaeus chinensis. The sequence continues at coordinate 13,800,750 of NC_061826.1, read as the reverse complement.
GGAAAGAAACCCATTAAGTTCACTCCAGGTACCAAGATTGGAGAGTATACAGTCATAGAGGAAGAACAAATTACATATTTAGACTTAAATGGGGTAGAAATGGGTAATAAAGTAGAACTTGTAAGAACACTTTCAGAAGAATCCAAGGAGGAGGAAAATATTATGCTATGTGGTCCTCATTTTCACCTTCTACCACAAGAGCAAATTGAAAAAGTAATGAAAACCTCAATGAGAGATTGTAGAGTATGCTGTGGGTCTTTGGAGAAACTAATAGTAGGAAACGTTGGCGAAATTGACAACAGCTTAGTTCCTCATAGTGATAAGGTCCAGAGTAGTGGTGATCGAAGAACACGTCTAAGAACACTTATTGAGAAAATGGACTGGAAACACCTTACTAAAGACCAACAGGAGTTATTAACAGAGGTAATTCTGGACAACAACAATTTGTTCATCCTTGATGAGACGGAATTAGGTCAATTAAAAGTAGCTGAAGCCCATATTCCTACAGTAGATAATGAGCCAGTCCGAATGCCACTGTATAGGTACCCTGAACAGTCGAAGAAGATAATTGCAGAGATGATTCAAAATATGATAGAGAGAGGAGTAATTGAAGAATCCACTGCTGCATATTTATCACCAATAGTACTTGTTGGCAAACCGGATGGGTCAAAACGTATGTGTATAGACTTCAGGGCAATCAATAAGAAAATAAAAATGGATGTACAGCCTCTCCCTAGATTAGCGGAATTAGTAGAAGAAAGTGCTGGAAGGAAATTGTACTGCACATTAGATATGAAAGATGCTTATTTTCAAGTAGCCCTAGATGAAGCCTCTAAAGATTTAACTTCTTTTTCAGATGGCTTAAGTTTATATAGATTTAAGCGTTTGCCTTTTGGATTATCAATTAGCCCTGCCATATTTACTAGGAAAATGCAAGAAGTATTAAGCCCCCTAATTAAGAAGGGCTGGTGCAGAAATTATTTAGATGATGTAGTTCTCTGGGCAGACTCCTATCAACAAATGCTAGAAAGATTACAAGAAACATTTCAAAGGCTAGAACTGATGGGAATGAAAGTAAATCTATCCAAATGTGATTTTGGCAAGAAAGAAGTTAAGTTTTTGGGACATATTATAAGTGAGAAAGGAATCAAACCTAACAAAAAGAACCTGGAAGCAATTAATAAAATGCCTCCTCCCCAAAGTGTCAAACAAATAAGAAGATTCATTGGCATGTGCAATTTTTATAGGAAGCATATACCAAATTTTGCTCTAATAGCTGAACCTTTAACAAATTTGACAAGGAAAGATGTAAAATTTGAGTGGAATGATGCCTGTAATAATGCCTTTATAACACTGAAAGCAAAGTTAGTAAGTGCTCCTGTCTTAGTTAAAGCTGACCAAACTAAAGAATTTGAACTACACACAGATGCTAGTGATACCCACATCGGTGGAGTATTAATGCAGAAGGATCATGATGATCTAAGACCTATAGGATACTATTCTAAGAAGTTAAATTCCACAGAAAGAAAGTATTCAGTCACTGATAAGGAAGCATTGGCTATCATTAATGCCTGTAGATTTTTCAACCATTATCTTTGGTGTAAGCCTTTCACCATCGTTACTGATCATCAGCCACTAACCACTGTGTTTAAGAAGAGAACAGCTTGTCCCAGAATGTCTAGATATATTTTAGAAATGAGGGAATACATTTATAAAATCAAATACAAGAAAGGCACAAAACATACTGTACCAGACACTCTTAGTAGACCCATAGGAGCTATCACCAAGGGGAGTGATAAAGCATTACAACCAAGTAATGATATTAGGTTCTTGGGACTGACAGTGGAGAAAATCAAACATGCTCAAAGGGATGATAAAGTTTGGACTAAATTGATAGAGTTTTTAGAAGGAAGTACCATACCAAAGCGAATTCCAGGCAACAGACCCTTTTATCACTTTGAAATTAGAGACCACATTCTATATCTAAAAAGAGAAGAAATGGGTAAAACCAGATCTTGCCTTGTAGTTCCCAGGACTTTAATACCAGTTGCTTGCTCTATAGCCCATAATGATTCCCATTTTGGAGAACATAAGACCGTTGCAAAAGCCAAGCAGTACTTCTATTGGCCTACCTTGTTGAAAGATGTGAAGAACTATGTAAAATCATGTAAATCATGTCAACAATTTAAAGGACATGGGTCAATAATACATCAGTGGAGAGATTTACCACCAGTAGAGGATAATGGTCAGAGAGTATCCATAGATCTAATTGATTTGCATGGAAGTAGGGCAGGATTTAGATATTGTCTTACTGTCATTGACCACTTTTCTAGATTCTTGAGAATTTACCCTTTAAGAAACAAGAGTACAACAGCAGTTGCTACTGAATTCAAGAAGGATATCTGTAGATTTGGAACTCCTCGCTTAGTGATTTCAGATAATGGAGGAGAGTTTACTGGAGCAGAATTTAGGGAGTTCTGTAAGAAAGCAGGAATAAAACAAGGATTTTCTATACCATACCATCCTCGAGGTAATTCAGTTATAGAAAGAGCCCATAGAACTCTTAAGACCGTACTTGCCATTCTGAGTCAAGAACATCCAAATACATGGCCCAGTCACATTTCAGAAACTGAAAAGGCAATGAATGAAGCTGTGCACACTTCCTTAGGTACTTCACCTTATTTTGCATTTTATGGAAGGCATCCCAATAGAGAAGTAGGACACCTAATGTTACCAGCTGATGAGGTGGATGAGGAAGATAAATTAGACGTGAAAAACTTGCTGAAAGAAACTTTGAAACGCACGACCCAGAAATACGTACAAAAGGCAAATGTGGGTAGAAAGAACAAACAATTAGGAGTTGGAGACTTAGCATGGGTCTATGTTGAGGAACCAATCCCTAATACTGCTGCTAAATTAAATAGGAAATGGAAGGGACCATTTAAGATTATTAGCGTTGTTGATGGAGGACGTGCATATAAACTAGAGAATGTATTTAATGGAAATACAGTGGACAGAGCCGCTGAAAAGTTGAAAGTTTTTATTGATAGAGAAGAGATACTAGAGACAATTGAAGAGAAGTATCTTAATGCAGATGAAGAGCAAGGGATACTTACAGATGTTAGAGTTAGGAGACCACCCAAAAGATTTGAGGATTATACTGTATAATATAGTAGTAGAGGTAATAGAAATGTTAACTATAGAATCCACAGGAATGCTTAAAGACAAGTTAGGTATTAATTTTTATTGTGTTACGTGGTGCTAATATTGGTGCTATAATATTAAGCTGAAGAATTGAGTTTCATTTGTACTACCCTATTGTGAGATTTAATGTGAAGATTTTGAAGAAAGCCTATGCCTTGGCCAGGATAGGACGTGATTTTGAATGTATCCTAGCTTAGAGTTAGTAGAGTAACTGTTAGGATTGAAGAAGATTGTTGTTTCTTATGAACGGGTCGTGAGGACACCTGGATATAGTAGATCGAGAACATTCTTATGAATGATAGTCTGACTTATATTGTTGACTTGTATAATATATTATGAATTTAGATACATTTGACTTCATGAAACAAATTGCTAGGGATTTAGGTTAAGGAGTTGTAAGAATAAGTATCTACCTGAAGGTCCCCAATCAGTTGTGTATGGCTAAATGTGGACCCAGTTGAGCACTAAGCTAGAGTATCTAATACGTCGATGATGCAAGAAGTGCAAGGTCAGAAACAATTAGTACATCCGCTGATTCTCTATAGGGCTGGGGAAGTTGATGTGATTTCTTGCAACATTTAGGGCCTGTCAATTGTATAAAGTTCAGATTCTCTGGCTGTATTTTGGTAGAGTGACCCAGTATTGTCTAACATAACGATACAAAATTTGTAAGAAACTAGTGTATACAATCTAGTGATATGTCTACCCTCCTCGAGCACCAGAATGTGTAACATTTCTGAATACAGCAGAAAAGGAGTGGACAAGACATTGGTGATGTTAATATTAGTATTGACCGATAACTTGGAAAATGATTTTTGATAAGGGTAGTATACTTGATTGTGATTAATTTGTTCCTATAATTTTTTTACAACGAATTTTTGGTCTCCCCTAACCCCAAAGGTGTGTAATGAGCACAAGGGATGTGAAGTTAGAATGACCCAAAAATTCGTCTTGAAACCACCCTGTATATACCTCACTTGGTCTTTATGCATATGCATTACTCATATATACCTCAGTTTTTTTGTCTGTAGCTATGTAAGATAGAAGTACTTAATTATTTTATAGACACTTTATTTTAATAGTTTTATATAAAGTTCATATATTTCTATATTATTTTTTTATTAAGATTGGGAAATTGTAAAGTATAATAGTCTACCCTACAAAGTACTGTTTTTTTTTTGTTTACCACACCATACATTTTCTTTATTTAAAGGGTACACTGTTATATGTCAATAGTACCGTTAAATTAAGGTTGTATAATTGATATTTTGATTAAGAAAACCATGTGTACTATCTTTGTTATTGAATAAATTCATTTAAGTTCTGAAAATTATGCATGTATAGGTTAAGAAGAACTATATGTTTGTACTATATGTGATCTGAGTAGACTTTAAATTTTGAAATATATACAGTACTAAAGCCTGATACTGTTGCTATAACCATAGAGAGAGAGAGAGAAAGAGATCAGAGAAGAGTGCCATACAACAGCCTGAAAGTCTTTTAGATTATCATGAAATATCCGAGGTAAGAAAGAATGTTCAACTGTAATTATATAATTAATAAAGTCATAAGATACTATATATTTGATTTATAGAACAAAAGGGCTGTAAATATTGGAGATCAAACTAGAAATTAGAGATAAATAGTATGTCTTCTTCACAGCTGGAGGCTGGCACCTGGCACTGAACAACATCCAGATGTGTCTCTCTCATTATTATTAAGAATTTAAAACCCATTCAAAGCGTAAGTGTTCTTAACATTTATAATTGTATACTATTGAAATGATGTTTAGTCAAAATTTACTAGAATGTGCATACAATTACTCAGATCATGTATAATAACATAAATGCTATACGTAATTTGTTTGTTTGCAAGATATATTTTGTTCTTTTATGAAATACTTATTTAGATTTATAACATTATATTGTTTATCATTCCTAAACTAGAATATTGTTTCTTTTCTAGGAATGGGTTTAATTTTTAGTTTATTATAATGTTTATTTTTTTGTTTATTGTTTAGTTTATTTTTTTTAGTTTATATTTTTAGTTTTTTTAATGGTTTTGCTGAAGATTGGGATTTATTGGTTCCTGGTGCTGTGCACAATAATAGGAAAGAAAATATCTCTTGGGAGCCCAGGAGATGGATGAAAAGAAAAGAAGACAGCTGAGAAGACCAACTAGTGACAAGTTGGAGTAGCTGAATATTTTGGTAAAAGTATGTTTATATTATAGTAAAAGTGTAATGATTTATGATTCCTAATGTTAACTAAAATTTGTAAGCTTATTAAGTGTTTTGATATTACCCTTCCTCTCAGTTACCTCTAAGGTTGAAATTAGATCATAATACCCTGTATGATTAATCTTTTTTTATGGTGTGTGTTCTAAAGGTAAATTTTGGAGAAACCACACCTAGGAAATAACAAATAGTGCCCATCTGGATAAAATATTTGAGTAGTTCTCAGAGGGGGCGCAATATATAGTGATAATAATAACGATAATAGTAATAACAATAATAATATAATAGAATTAATGATATTCAGACGACTTGAAAAAAAAAAAAAAAAGGCGCGAGAACAGCTGACATATAAACAAGAAAACAAATGACAATCGACCATCTCCCGCCTCGAAACAAAATTAAAGAAACGACGATGGATAAAAAAATAGCGATAATAAAAATGAAAAAGGAGGAAAATTATTCATTCGCCTTGCCTTTTCATCTCCCTTCTTTGTCAGATTCTCTGTTGCTAACGTTTACACAATGACTTTTCGGGAACAGGAAATGGCGGGAAGAATGGAAAAGTAGGAAAACATTTCGCGCGAAGAAGGGTACATGAAGGGCAGAGAGCAGAGGGAGGGAGGATAGAGGGAGGGTAAGAGGAGGGAAGAAGGAATTTAAAGAACAAGGTAAGGGTGAGAAAGTAAAGAAAACAGTAAGAGAAGTGTAGGAGGGTAAAATGTTGGTCCCGTGTCCAAGTGAACGTTCGCAGAGAAACATGTTTACTGAGCCGCGGATGATGCGGTAGGATGGCCAGTTCCTTTCCGCCCCGACTTTGACCCCGACATGCTGACGTTAGCATATCAGTCAGTACTCATTCACAGCTGAGTCGACTGAGAGGGGCGGCGGCCGGGCGCGAACCCAGGACCTTGCGATTGCAAAGCCAGCGCTCTACCGCTGAGCTATGCCACCCTCTGAATTGTTCACTGTTGAACGCAAACCCAACAAGACCCGACTGAATCCCTGCATTCAAAAGCCAAACAATATGCTGAGCACCGACCACACTTCTAGGGAGAACCAACGCCGAACGAAAACACGAAGGACAAAAAGAATTCAAGGGAACGCAAACGAAAAGGCTACAGTGCCCGAGGCTGGGTGGGAGTTGTCCTCTGATTGATGTCAATACACATATAAAGCGATGATCACGTCACTGACAACAATAAGAGGTGGAATGAATTAAAAGGAGGATGAAGGAAGGGTAAAAAGGCAAAGAGATGGGTAAAGGGAGGGCAGGATAGAAATAAAAAACGGAGGGAAGGCAGAGGGAGGGCAGGAGGTTGGAAAGGGGATAACATGAAGGAAAAAGAATAACAAAGAGGGGGACGAGAAGGAAAAGTACAGTTTAAGGAAAGTAAGAATAGGACAGAAGGAGGAGGATAAGGAAGGAAGGAAGTGGAGAGAAAAGAAGATGAAGAATGATGATAAAACAGAATAATCATCATTATTTGTATCACTATTATTACCATTATTGCTGTCGTCATGATTCCGTGATTCCTATTAATGTTATCAATTGCACTGTTATGATTATTAATTGTTATCCATTTCTTATCATTACCACCCCTACCTCTTGTACCCCTTTATCATTATCATCACTGTTGAATCTCATTATCACGTTTCTCCTCCATTGACCGTTAAAAGTCATCAGGTAACGAAGAACTTACTTTCTCCCTAATACTAATTATTTTCCTTCTTTTCATAATCCGCTTTTTGGGAACAAGGAAATTAAATATTCCGTTCAAGGTTGATTACCTTTTTTTTTCTCTCGACTACGCGACCCGAACATACAAGCTTTCTTTCCTTTCAAATTTTTCCGCATTTTATTGAAGTGGATGTTTAAAACTCTCTCTGTTTGTTTGATTGTTTGTCTATCTAACTATTTATCTGTCTGTCTGTCTCTATCGCTCTCTCTCTGTCTGTCACTCTGTCTCTGTTCCTCTAGATAGGTCGATAGATAGATAGATAGGTAGATATATAGGTAGATAGATAGATAGATAGATAGATAGATAGATATATAGATAGATAGATAGATAGATAGATAGATAGATAGATAGATAGAAAGAAAGATAGATAGATAGACAGACAGAAAGGCAGATATATATATATATAGATTTCTTTCCACTCTTGCTCTCAACCTATTAAGTGATCACCGGAAACACTGAGAGAAAAATATTTATAAATAAACGTACCGGATTAACGAAAAATCTAAACTTATAGAGATAAACATCCTCGCAGTTTAAGTACAATACCGGAGATACAGGTATGCGCAATAATCAACTAAAATCTCTCTCTAATCAGCAACAGCGAAGTGATGTTAAGAAAATGTGGCTGAATTTCTTCCCCGGTGGAGAGGGGGAAACCGCAGTATTCCGATAACGTCATAGTGGCCCATGGTGATGACGTCAAGAAGGGTGACTTCTTGAAACAGGAGAAATACGACGTGCGCCCTTTTCCGGGTGTGGAGTAGACCTTTACCCCCGTGTTTATATATATATATATATATATATATATATATATATATAAATATATATATAAACAAATAAACATGCACATCTCGACGCCACAGCCCTCGAAAATATTCAGCATGTGACCACACACACACACACACACACACACACACACACACACACACACACACACACACACACACACACACACACACACACACCCACACACACACACACGCACCCTCCCCCCTCCCCACCCACCCACACACACACACACGCACCCTCCCCCTCCCCACCCACCCACACACACACCCTCCCTCACACGCACTGCATATCAGCACACGCACACACACAAGCGGCCGATACAAAACCACTTTCACTACGGGAGATTCCCCGACCGAGTGAAGTCAGCCAAGGCACTGCGGTAACAAGTCCTTCCCCGGGTTATTCACTCCGTTCTGTTGTGTGTGATATTACATTTACTCTATGGAAGTAGGAAAATTCCGTAGGGCTGGGTTGGGTCAGTTTCTTGAGCCTATTTGTTGATCGTCTCATGATTCACGTCTTTTTGTTTGTCTTTTTCGTTTTGAAATATTTTCAGCGTCGAAATAATAATAGTAATAATAATGATGATGATGATGATGATAATAATAACAATAATATGAATAATCATGTAATATAAATAATAATTAAAATATTAATAATGATGATGATAATGATGATAATAATAATAATAATAATAATAATAATAATAATAATAATAATAATAATAATAATAATAATGATGATGATGATGTACACGTGGGTATGGATTTCCGAATTCAATATTTTAATACCCGACAACTGAGACGATTTTTAAAGTTTTATTTTCTTTTTCTTTTTTACTATTTCCTCTTTAACAAGTAATAATAGTAAATAAAAACTTATCGTAACACGAATTAGGTTAGCCTTGGTTAACTTTAGCTTAGCTTAATTTTTCCACAGAGAATGCAACCAAAAATGCTTCCCGCTATTAACTGTCACAAAGATTTTTCAGTGTGTGAATATCTATTGAGGTTAATTTGCGAAGGGAACGGTGAGAAGAGAATGCCCCGCAGAATGCCCATCAGATATCCTGGAAGCTCTGAAATATTCTCGTAAGCTGTTTGAGTAGGTGATATCTGGGATAGGATAGGACTAGCAGTGTTCTTGGGTCGCCACATAATGATGATGATGATGATGGTGATGATGATGGTGGTAATGATGGTGATGATGATGGTGGTGGTAATGATGGTGATGGTGATGATGATGGTGGTGGTGATGATGATGATGGTGATGGTGATGATGATAGTGGTGGTGATGATGATGATGGTGATGATGATAGTGGTGGTGGTGATGATGGGGATGGTGATGGTGGTGGTGATGGTGGTGGTGATGATGATGATGGTGATGATATATCTGTATATGTATGCACACACATATATGTGAACTTAAATATACATATATGTACTGATATCGGGTTGAGAGAAAGGTACGATAGAATGAACATACTGGGTTGTGGTGAAAACAATAATACTGAAGAACCCTGGTCTAAGGATATCCTTTCCTGGTCCTTTAACCCGAGTCCCTGCGCTCTCCTACGCCCGGGAGCCTTTTAAATCGCTAAGTCCTTTATCTCTGTACTTTTTCCGTTAAATACCGTTGTGATAACTAGGCTTCTGCCATCCCCTGTATTTATGGGCTTAGAGACTGCGGCCCATTGTCTCACCCAACACCAGGGGGAGAGAAGATATATGTAAGCTTAACACAATGTTCAAAAAGCCTGGCGTGTGTATATATAGGAAACAGATAAATGCCCCAGTGCGGTTCCTGCGAGGCGGAAAACCTCCGAGTTAAATCTCCACTTGCTTTGGCCATTAATAGATGAATAATTATCTTCTGTAGACAGAACTGTTTTACCCTATAAGTGCTTACAGTAATGCCTCTCGTCTTTACACTTCCAAACAACCAAAAACCCTTCTACAGATAATCATTTAAGGGGAGACAAAAACATTCCAGAGTCAAGACTTCAGGCATCTTTGAACGATGTCTACACCTTAATCTTTTTGAAACCTTAAGCTAAGCTAATCGAGGCTCACCTAACTTGTGTTAAGAGACGAATTTATTTTATTATTCTTAAGAGGAACTCGCACATGAACGAGTTTCTTTCCTTTTGTTGCTTGGCCATTGCTGTTCTTTCAACGAGAATCGACAAGCATTTCTCTGGAAGTAGGTCTATGGCCAGCGCTTCGACAGGAAGGATCACGTAGCTGGAGGCTCTACTAGGAGGGTCAGGCGAAGAAATCAACCCCAGATTCACAAAATGTTATCTGCATTTAAGAAGCGTTGTCCGTAAGATTAATTGATTCTGAATGGTTAATGGTTAATGACTCCCCACACGACCTGCATATTATTTCCGTTACTTGAATCCTAGCCTAAATACCGATATGTCTGTGGCCCCTTATTACTTACAAAACCAACCACGATCTACTATCTCCTCAGCTATCCGCCCTTGGCTCCTTAGCTCGTCTGGATCACTCGAACGCTTCGAATCTTCAGGGATCGAGTGAAACTGGTAACAGAATTTTTTTTTTCTTTCTTTCTTTTTTTAGATCATTGGATGGAAGTGGTAAGATAAAAAAAAAAATACTAGTCAAATGTCCGATTTGTTTTAGTGATAATTCTCAAAGGCTGAATTCAGAAATCTGCCATGAAGCCAAGATGTGAACGTTAGTTCCTCATGACTATCCTCGAAAAAAACGCTATTTTCCAGATTATGGATTGGGGGCTGACTGATAGCAACCACCCACACACTAGAGCGGTTGTGCTAAGAAGAATCTCTTGCTCTTTGGTCTATCCTACGCTTCGTTACGTGTATGTGGGGGTGGCTGCGCATATAGATTGAAAGATGCAGATAGATATAGATAGCAAGATAAAGAAATAGATGAATGGATAGAAAGATACATAGATGAATGGATAGAAAGATACATAGATGAATGAAATGAAAGATAGATATAGAAACATAGATATATACCATAAATGTCTATCTACATATATATATGTATATGTATATATATATATATATTATATGTGTGTGTGTGTGTGTGTGTATAATATGTGTATATATAATATATATATAGATAGATAGGTAGATAGATGCGGATATTTTGAATCACTGATACAAACTTCCGATCAAGCAAAACTATTTGAGTTTTTTTCTTCTTTCTTATCATCCACCCTCTCTTTTTTCATATCCTCTTCGGCCAACGCACACATACCATGCATCGATGCTATTGCAGGATATGGCTAGTGAGAAAAATATACATGACGATGGTTGCCAATTCGTCTCGTGTGAAAGATACGGGTTCCTGAAGTAAAACTAAAAACAAAAGATCTGTAGTGAAAGAATATTTGTTTTTCTTTGTTTTCCCTTGTAATATGTTGTA
>NC_061826.1:13771863-13781863 GCF_019202785.1 Penaeus chinensis | reverse complement strand
AAAAGCAAAATAAATGTGCTAACATTAACTATAGTTAATGTTAGTGAAGGGTGGTTGGGTTAGTGATTAGTTGTTAAAGCTGGGTTAAGGAATTGGTGAGTGAATGGGTTAGGGTCGGATGAGGTAATGTAAAGGGGTTAGACCAAGTGAAGGATATATATGCGTTTGAGGAAGGAAAACAGGTTGTCAAAGCAGAAAGTGTGAGATTCTGTAAGGATGTCTGATAAGTTGGGATGTCTATGTAGGGAGGACGTGGGCATGACAATAGAATATGTGGGACTGAAAGAGGAACATTCGGAATCGCGAATGTTCCAATGAAGGATAGTTATACTTTCGTTGATTTACTGGCAAAAATTGCAGTGCGTGTTGGAGAATTTGAAGGGGAAGGTGCTAGAGGGTGGGATAAAGAATGAGGTTGGGGAGGTTGTGTTGTATCAGGTGGGATGTCGGGAGGTAGAGGGTCTGGGGAAGAGGGTACTTGTGACATGAGGGATTCACGTGTGTATCCAGGAGGGAGTAGAAGGGATAGAGGGGATGGTGGGAGGATTAATATAGGTGGGGCTGGAGTCGGGGGGAATGGGTTTTGTTGGGATGGGGTAGGAGGATTGGGTGTAGGGAGAATATGAGTAGGAGGAGGATGGATATCGGCAGTCACTTTGAGTGTGGAGGGAGCGGGAGTTGTAGAATTTGAAGGTGGATGAGTATTAGTTTGGGACTCGATTATGTAGTTCTGGATATCTTCAAGAGTTTCTGTAGTGGAGTTGGTTGGGGAGTTTTGTGAGATAAAGGTTTTCTTGTGAGGGGGGGGGGGGGGGGAAGAGAAGTCTGGTGTCTGAAGAATAGGGGCAAAGGAAGGTGGAGGTGATTGTGGGGTAGGGGAAGAGGGGGTGGAACGTTTATTCTGTCTGCTGCGGGTAGTGCGAGGAGGGAGAGGGGAAGGTGGTGGGGCTGTAGTAGAGATTGGAGTGTCTGGATTTAGGATGGCAAAATAATTTGACTGGGGAAGGTAGGAGGTAGAAGAGGGGAAGTTAGATGGAGGGGGGTTAGGTTTAGGAGAGGGTGTAGGAGCTAGGGGGGTAGGGGGAGTGGCAGAGTGAGCGACATTACTAGAGTAGGGGGTAAGAGAAAAACCTCGTCGACGAGCCTCCTGTCTGGCTTCACGTAGAGTGAGTCCAAGTCTGAATCTGAGAGTTGCTACCTCAGACTCAAATTTGTAGGTGGGGCAGCCTCTATAAAATACATTATGGGGGCCGCCACAGTTTGCACATGTGCGTGATTGTGCAGAGCAGTTTGATCGAGTATGGCCAGGTTGGGCACATAGCGGGCATCTGGCTGTGGAATGACAGTGTTTGGCTGGGTGTCCTAAACGCCAACAATTTTGGCACTGACGAGGAGGAGGTTGATATGGTCGTGTAAGGTAACAGTAACGCAGTACTGCTACGTTAACCTTGACACGGGACAATTCCAGGTCACTGTCCCTTGGAGACCTGATCGGCACCTCCCTTATTACATGATTTACCTGATGCGAGCACCACCTGGCCACCCACGCATCGTACACCGGGCATGTATGTGGTAGCGGCCAAAGCGGGGTGAGCGGGGGAGTCCAGGTCACGGCACTCGCATACGAGAAAAACACAAGTGGTTAATATTGATGTATAAATCAACCAGACTTAAACTGTAATTTATCTGTATTCACACATAGCTAATTATCAGTAATGCAGGAGTACTTCATATCCACAGTACTTTATACTGAACTTTTCATCATTAATTAGCCAAGGTAAATGAGGAATGCCAATGCGCTGCTTGCTTGTTTATTTTTGCCATAGAGCCTAGCTACATGTTCACCACCCTTGCACCAGTCGCTAAAAATCCAAACATATACAGTGGTGAATTCCCGGTAAAATACATTATACTAACCAGTGACCTTTGTTAGAAATCGCAGCGGGTTCCGAGCAGTAAGGAGGCGAGAACAGATCTGCCGGTACTTCCAAAGTACCTGGGGGGTATCTACGCCCCCTAGCCAGGGTATTGGCTAAAATGCTCGACGAAATGGATGCCCGTGAGTAGCTGCCTTGTCACGGTTTATGACGTCACTAATGACGACAGACCACTGGCATGACGTCACTAGCAGACGCCATCACCAATACACCTAGATTTACGTGACACTATCCTCCTGGTGAGATAGTGTCCTCACACAAATTACTGGGCAGGTGAATGATGAACGTAATTGCGTGTACGTAGCTAAGACTACGTACGTGCGCGTACAATATTTACGGGCGGCACCCCGCATTTCCACCTCGTTGGATAAAATACAAAAATATATAAAAAGACAGTAAAACTCTTCTTGGACTCCTCGTACCAAATGGGGGGGGGGGGGTACCGTGGTAGGACAAGAAGTGGGCGAATCGTCCCACTACAGTCGGACAGGTAGGGATTCCCCACCTATGTAATCATTAAAGGGAAGGTCATGTCTACGGAAAGTAATTTTGGCAATGTTAATGGATTTCTTACGATTTTCTCTGGGAGGAATGGAATAGCATTGTACATATGTTGCATCATAGTCTGTGAGACAGGCGAGTAAGTCCTCTCCACAATCTGACCATTCTTTGTCATAGATTGAGCAATCTGTTGGGGAGATAGGAGACAGTTCCGGTGCAAGTATTGAGGGTTGGATGAGGTTCGGTAGGGATGGGATTACCACATAGAGCAGTTAGTTTTGTTAATGCTATAGCTTGGTTTTCAGTTGTTACTGTGACGAGACGGGAGTGGTCGGGTTGGCTACGGAAAGAGACTTTGCCTATTAGTTTTTGGAGGCATTGTTGGAAGAGGAGGGTGTTTTTAGAGTAGGGAGATGTGGGAGGGATCACGAATAATCGGTCCCATTTGGTTGGGCTAAATAGAGTATTTAGGATTCTTGTAGATGTGGGGGTAGTAGAAGTGCGGGGACGTGTGGAGGAGGGAGTAGTGTTGAGGGGGGTAGTGTTATGGGGAGGTGGGCAATAAGGTTGTAAGGTAGTAATAAGGGGAGATGGGGTGGTTGATGAAGAAGGTTGTGGGAATAAAGGTGTTGAAGTTGAGCATATTGGGAGAGTAGAAATGTCTCCTGGGGGTTGGTTGTTGATTAGGGTTGATACTGTACTAGTATGCATTGATAAGGGGGTAGTTGTTGCAGTGTTCGGAGCCGTGGTCAAAAGAGAGCCGGGATTGGGGCTATTTGATAAAGGGGCAAGCCTCATTGCCCCTAAGAGTGGGGTTACGTCTTCATTATTGGTCATGATAAGCCTCGAGTATGTTGGGGAAAAAAATAGTCCACCCCTCAGGGTCCCCTTGAGGGGTAAGGGCCAGGTATGGCAGGGGAATACCGTGCCCATGGTTCCCTCAGGCCGTTCAGGACTGACATAAAGTCAGCCTTTCATCCTTTCAGCACGGCTCTCACACCTTAGGAGGTGGATAGTAGAAGGGATTGGTGAAGAAACTGAAACGGAAAGTATGAGTGGGAAAAAAAGACCATGCAAAATTAGTTGAGTCGATGACTGAGTCCCAAGGTTGAGGAGTTCCCCATCATTGGGTCTCAGTCTTCGTCTCCTACGCCCCCCCCCCCCCCCCACGACAACAACGGCAAAGGATTGGGGGGGATTGTTTATGAAAAGTTTTAGCCATGCTACTTTTTATACCCTGCCACTACCTCGACAGAGAAAGATTGTCATTCAATGTTTTATAATGATTTGACAGTCAGAATGATAATTGCCGATTTTATGTTTCGTTTTTGGATGATCCGAGAACGATGAAGCCCATGAGGTTCCTCCGTCAGTATATCAAATGTCATTTCATAGAAAAGGGGTGCTGCACTTCCAACAGGGGCGACAGACCAGTTACAGGGTAGCAAGGGGGAGGGGGCGGCAGTTGCCCCCTCTAAACCTGCCAATGGCTTAATGAACCCTCAATATTTGTCTAGTAAAGTTTGATTTCAAAAACTATTTCTGTATTGAGAGTTATGATATTTTGCATTTGTAATGGATTTATATTGTTTACGGTTGTGATGAGCGTGTTTCATTTTATTTTGATGTCAAAATGACAAGCACACATGGCTGTTGTTTGGGCAAAATAAATTAATTTTTGTTTAATTGTGGGTGAATAAGTATAATTTCTAATCAAAATATCAAAATAAATTCAGTACATTGTACATATTGTTGTCACACAGTCACCCCCTCCTTCATTACCAGTTAAGAAAGGAACTAAGAATATCAGGGAGAAAAGAGAATAAAACAACTCAAATACACTAAAATATTTATTATGGCCTATAAATATATTTTCAACAAAACTTTCAGTACACAATATCTTGTGCAATGCTTACAACACATAGCATCCAGATAGTTTGTATGGTATGTATCTTCACCCTCAGCCACATCATGATATATATATACTTTTTTTGATAAACTAAAATTTCACAATGAAACAAATCTCCCCTAAAAAAAAAAAAAAAAAGAAGAAAGAAATGCCAAAATAATTAAACCTTTCCATTGTGGACATTACAGTAAAAATCATTGGTATTTAAGATATATCATGTGCAGCCAACTCACAGTATGACAAATATATATGTACAAATCACAGGGATATTGTTTCACGTTAACAATGGGACCGAGCGTGTATCTCCAAAATCATAACTCCAATTTAGATAAAAGTAAAAAATACCTGAACTGCTATTAGGAAAGACCTCCAATTAGGCAATTCATTATATACATTAATCAGTTCACCAGAGATTACAACACAAAAATTACTGGAATGTATTCAACACATTCTTATTGAAAAGAATTGGTGTTTATCCTGGTATGTACTGTATATAAAATTTATGGCAAATGCTGAAAAAAATGTTACTTGCACAGTAATCAGCATTAATTACACAAGCAATTGGCTAAGTACCTTCTTTTCCTTCTAAATTAAAAATGAACAAAGAAAAAAAAAAGAACAATCAACCTTAAACTGACTAGAATACTTGTAGAGAAAGGAAACTCCCACAGAACTTGTTTCAATAAATAACGGTATAAAATTAAAGATTAACTTTGTATTCTCTTTTTAAAAGTATGGATACTAAGTTTTCCAGATTGCAAACCTTAATGCCAAACCATCAGACACATGTTTGCAAATACTGTTTTAAAAAAAATGATCCTGTACCAAACACATTGATCACTGGCATTAATCCTGAAATTCTATGTACAACCTTGTTTCATTCCAACTTAACTACATCTTACCCCCAAACAAAAGTTATTGTGGCATCACAGTAGGCAACAGACACTTCACAAAGATTTAAAATGCAAGATAATGCTAGCAATCCAATAGCATGAACTTGATGTGCACAACTCCATGTTACTCGACAGCATTGCAACTGTGCTCTATAATGCATACTTGACAAAAGCCTTCATCATGCAATTTTATTAATTTTGGTATGATTTTCTGGTAACAGGTTGCAAATTCTAGATTCAGCAAAAATTATTCCATATGGCCTATTTGGCACAAGAAAGACTGCAGGCTTTAATGCCCAAGATATGGCAGATACTGTATCTGAATACGGGATTACACTTCATCTATCAGATTTCTCAATATATTTTAGTAATAAAGAAATTACACAACCTCACTGCTTATCATATGTAGAATTTCATACACTCATGGTTGAAATAATGCCCTCCTTTACCAGTAATGAATATGAATATGATTATAAATTGAAAATATCTGGCAGGTTTAAAATATTCTTATATACTTCTATCAGATATGTTAATGAGATAATATAATTTACAAAGAGTAATTATAAGTGAAGGTGATTTTCTTCAAGTTAACACGAAAGTATTAAAAAAAAAATAATGAAAAAAAGGAAAACAAAATTCATGCTTCATAAATCATTTACATAAAATAGATTACCTGGAAATTCCAATTAAAACAATCTGAAATGCTTCCAATCTTCTGGAGAGAGAAAAGAGAAAGAAAAAAAGAAAAAAAAAAAGAAAAAAAAAGCACAAACAGATAATTATATAATTACTGGTCCCTTTGACATCTTACTATTAAAGACTGAATAATAAATGACAATTACTTAGTGTCTTACAGTAATATATGTAGCATCTCAAAATAAGAAGGCATTTGATATCCAACAATGCCTGGAGTTGGAAAAATTGGTAAGGCAAGACTTTTATTTCTTTTTCTTTAAACAAAAATAGCATGAAATATCAGCATCAATTTTCGTTAGCTATATACTTTTTTTTATTTTGTTTTTTACTTGAGCGTAGAAATGACTTTCATTACCAATTATGTTCAATGACGATGAATTATTAAAAATTTGAAATACTGCAGAACTTTGTCATTGTGTGAAACATGGATAGAGAGAATATCCACAACAAATAAGAACATCTAAAACCATATATGCTTTAGAAGGTATTATAAATCATGATCACAAAGAAAAACAAATATAAAGAACAAAATTAAACAATCATGATTTGCATCATTCAAGACTTGTGTCACATCTGCATTCATTGCAAAAATGTATTCCTAAAATTACAGCAAACAAAGTCCATATTTGTCACAGCATTCATTGGCACAACTTCCAGACTTGCGCAAGTATGGAAGCACATGACAAAACCACGAAGGCACATAATTGCAAGTCCCCTGAAGAAGTAAGCTAAACCTATGTAAAAGTACTTTCTCCATCTATGCATTCCAAAAACAGTCACATCTTAGCTGGGAGCATCTTTGGCTTTGACATGTTAAGTACCCTTCACTACAGATTACTGGAATGTTGAAAAAATCACTTGGATTATGTCACCGTTAATTACCTTTTCTCCCATTCACTGATTGATTTTTAAATGTGCTTAGAAAAAAAAGAAAAAGGAAAAACACTAATGTGAAGCAAAAAATCTGATATGTACCTTCCTTATACAAATATTTTCTATAACAAAGTGAAAAGATAACTGTTGCCATGATCTTTGGAATATTTTGGCTTAAGCCCAAAATTAAATATTAAGCTGTTAAAAAATCAATATGCATGATTTTCGTTGACAACTGCACTTTATGTACCACTGTTTTATAATTTTTTATTGTATCAGGTTAAAATTTTCCAGATGAAGGAGGAAATGTATGAGGCATGTATAAGCATGAGCAAATCACAAAGTAAAAAAGAAAAGAAAACAAAATAATAATTATGATAAATAAAATTATAACAAATTATAACACTACATATACTACCTATGAGTAGATTCTTTTTTTTTTTTTGACATTTTTTTTCTGACACTGTTACACTACCTGAATTTCCTGAGGTGGTGCTTTACTGGCGACAAATTAATAGAAAACTAGACCTGCCTCATAGCACTGAAGCCACATCTTAGCACTTTCTGGCAATCGCACCCCATTTCACACTCATCTGTTGATGGATAAAATGGTGTACATATTGCAGTGATTGTCTTCAATTTGTTCTCTTTTTCTTTTACCCTTCCAATCTGCAATGTGCTGCATCACTTCATTCCCTCAACCCTAACAAGTTGCAGAAAATCAACAGTCATTTGCTTGTATCCACATTTCCACCTTATCTCCGCACAGCTTGGTGAACCACCTGTTCTACCACCGTCACTCACTGGACACCTTTTCTTCATATGGTTCTAGACAAGAGTACAAGGGGATCACTGCTCACTCGTTTCCTTTACAACAACCCTACGAATTCTGCCACCTTATGAATCGATCTCATACTTCAGCTTCGTCTGTGGTTGTTAGAACTGTGGTGGTGGTGACCATGGAGCTTAAGGGTTCTGAGGCTTCGTCACCAGTCTCTGCCTCATAGTTGGGCCTGGGGGGTTGAAAGAGGTGGATCAGCAGGTGTCCTCGGGTGTAAAGCGTATGTGAGAATATAAAGACAGAACTGCATGAAGAATTATGACAGTTATAAAAACATTTTCATTCTTTAGGAAAAAATATTAATAGACAAAGAAATACATACATATATATAGACAAAAATAAATTACAATATGAGACTAAAAGTACAGTGATAAATAACATTACAACAGATGATAATGATTATGATACAGATGATGTTCATGACACAAATGAAGACAGTAAAACATCCAGAACAATGCATAATAATCATATCATGAAAGAGGAAAAGACTAAGAGCAATAAACTAAAAATAATAATAATAATAAAACTAAAACTACCTACTAATATAACAGTAACAAAATCATTAACACTAAAACGATAATCACAATGATAAAACCTCCTCAATATCATCATAAAAGGAATACGAAACTAATAAACCATAAATGAATGAAGAAGAATATTGACTATATTAACATATACAATATTAATAATGATGACAGTAGTGACACCAAGAATGATGTTGACAATAACAAAATTGATAATGAAACAGTGGTGATGAAAACAGTGATGAAAACACTAATGTCAATTACAATGACTAACTCAAAAACAATTACTATGAAGATGTTAATGATGAAAGTGACATTAATGAAGATGCCATGATGAAACTGTGATGATGACAACAACAATGCAAACAGAAGCAACAAAAAAATAAATAAAATAAAAAATAAAATATATATACGCACGCATGCATGTACACACAAAAGCACAGACTCACTCACACGCACACGCACACGCACACGCACACGCACATGCACATGCACACGCACACACACACACACACACAGTTTTTGGAACACGATCATTTCTTCTTGATTAATACCTTTAAAATAATTACCTACAATATTCAATAAAGAGTTAACACAATCCTTTTTAGTCATTAGCCATAATTTGATCAAACAGATTTCACATCTAAACCATAAAAAAAGCAAATAAAATAAAAAGCAAGCCAATAAAAATAAGAAAAAAAAAAAAGACTAAAGCAACAAAACACTGATGCTAAAGTATAATAAAACAATAATAAAAAATAACAATCAAGATTTTTTTTTAATTAATCAACACCGGAGATAAAAGAGCAAAATGGTAAACGCTCCCAGACAGGTCGGCAATCTACAAGAGGAGCCCCCAAAGACCCTCGAGACGTGCAAGAAGCCAGGGAACAGCGTCCAGATGAAACCCTAAAGAGGAGATCAAACTTCTACACTGCGCCAACTGATCAAACATGAAGCCAGAAAACCAAAACAAACATGCAACAAACCTGGGTCTGACTCCTTTATTGCCAGGAACATTCGGTGCATCCAGGGAATGCAAGATAAATCCTTAATTACTTGAAATGTCAGGACTAAAGAGGTTGGCAAGAAAAAGAATGGACTTGTATGGAAGACTATCTTAATAATTTATAACATGAAACGTATATTTATTGGGGAACAAAAAATTGATATGTACAGGAAATCAAATGAAAAAAAACGGGGTCTTTTATGTGCGTGTACAAACACAAAAGAAGCAAACAACAATTTGAAGTTTTTTTGTAACTTGACTGTAATTCTTTTTAATTTTTTTTAAATTAAGCAAAAAATAAGGAGAGAAAAAAATTGATCTCTTGTTCCTCTCGGGACTTTTGCAAGTTATCAGGTTATCGTTGCCCTCCTCTGGCCCACTCTTAAGGTTAGTGGTCAGGCTCTCGGCGTCTGTAGCAAGATAGAGAGTGTTGAGTGGGTGCCCAAGAAAAAATGCTTTTCTTAATAAATGTAAGAAGCTGAAATGAACATGCTTAAGAGAAAATTAACCTGAATAAATTTCATAAATAAAGAAGATAAAATCACCTTAACCATAAAAGAAAACTACTGAAGAGACAGAAACTAAGTTGAAAGATTACTTAAGACTTTTTATTCACTTCATCTAGATTTGTTTACGTCTCAAAAAATAAAAAGTAAAATAAAGATACTTTTGAGACAAATTGACTTGTGCATTAACGTTAATTAATGAAAGACTTTATTTAGAACTAAAAATATTTAAAGTATTAAAAGCAAACATTTATATTTTCTAATATATGTATGTTGAATGTAAATAAAAGCAGAAATTTGCTCCAATCAAA
>NC_061826.1:13759363-13766863 GCF_019202785.1 Penaeus chinensis | reverse complement strand
CACTATTACTACTACTACTACTGCTAACTCCTGCTGCTGCTACTACTAACACTACTACTACTATCACAACTACTACTACTACTACTACTATTGTTACTACTACTACTACTATTGTTACTACTACTACTACTACTACTATTGTTACTACTAATACTACTACTACTATTGTTACTACTAATACTACTACTACTATTGTTACTACTACTACTACTACTACTACTACTACTGTTACTACTACTACTACTACTACTATTGTTACTACTACTACTACTACTACTATTGTTACTACTACTACTACTACTATTGTTACTACTACTACTACTACTACTATTGTTACTACTACTACTACTATTATTGTTACTACTACTACTACTACTACTACTACTACTACTACTACTACTACTACTACTACTACTACTACTTCTACTTCTACTTCTACTTCTACTTCTACTTCTACTTCTACTTCTACTTCTACTTCTACTACTACTTCTACTTCTACTTCTACTACTACTACTACTACTACTACTACTACTATTACTATTACTATTACTACTACTACTACTACTACTACTACTAATAATAATAATAATAATAATAAAAACAAAATAAAGTATGTAAAAATAATAATACTAAAGAGAAACAACAACAAACAATCACAATATCAATAACAATACCTATCACAGCACATAAAAATACTCACATAAGAGTTCTTCCATCGACCACCAGCCCTCGTTCTTTGAGTGGCCTGGGTTGGTTGCTGTTGTCGTTCTGAAGGTTTGAAAATTCGACGGCATGATCTCTTGATGTACCAATACTACCGTTGGCCGCTGCCTGTAACTGCTGCCGTTGCCAGGCTTCCTCTTGCTGTTCTATTTGTTGCGTGTAGAATTGAATCGTTCTGTCTGCTTGGTCTTTTGTGCGAGCATTCAGTTTCAGAATCTGGAACAAGCACAGATGTTAACAGGAAATCTTTATGAATATATGTACAGCCCAAATCTAAAACTAAAATCTAAAATTCCATCTTGAGGAATAAATAAATAGGCAAATATATCATCATAATAATGATCATAATAATAATAATAATAATAATAATAATAATAATAATAATAATAATAATAATATCAATTATATTAATGCTAATAATAATAATGATATTGATAATAATAATCATGTAATAATGATAATAATAATAACAATCATCATGTAATAATAATAATAAAATCAACCAAAAATCACAGTTCTTTACATGTTGACATGAAATGAATACATTTTACATGCATTATCTATATTAGGGAAAGATTATGGATCTTACCTCCATATCAGAAGAAAACAGAGCACATGAATAAGCAATATTAACAGCTGTTTCCTGTTTGTCTCCTGTTAGCACCCAAACTACAATACCAGCATTTCTCATGGCCTTGATTGTTTCAGGTACACCATCCTGCAACCTATCCTCTATACCAGTGGCACCTGAAACCAAACAGAATATGAACAATCACGACCTATAAACAAGATGCTATCACAAAACACAATAAGTTTCCATTCTGGAGAACCATCCAAAAATCAACAGCCCAAAGCCTACCTATTAAACTTAAATTTCTCTCTATTCTAAGATATGAGTCTTGGAGTTTACGCTCTCGGTTTGAAAGTGCGTTCTCGGCCTCTTTGTGCTTCATGGCCCAGTCTTCATACTCTGCCTCTGTGAGGACTCTCTTGGCCATGCAAAGGACGCGAAGACCTTTCTTAGAGTAGATGTTAAGGTGCTGCTGAGTGCGGAATATTCTCAGCTTGGTCTTATCATCTACTGCTCTACTTAAATTGTCTAGAATGGCAGAATCAGCACCTGAAAAAACACAAAACAGTTTTAAAGTAATAGTCTAATATTTATCTATATATCTAACTATCTATCTATATATATTATTCATTTAATCTGCATGTGTGTATGTACATAATATTTGAATATATGAATATACCTGTATGAGACGCTTCCCTTCTAAAAGGATTATGGAAATTAATAAAATAGTGACACAAACTTTCCACTCTATAAATTACTATAAAAGAATCCCTTTTCAATTTCAAATACATCCTCTTTACCTTTGCAATAGAGAACTTTCTCCTGTGTCTCAGGATCTCGGACAATAATGGACATTCTCTTGCGATTTGAATCAAATGGAAGAATGTGCAAGACTTCATATTCACGAAGCCCATATCCTGTAAAATCAATTTTTAACATATGTAAAATATCTCCTATTGAATATCATCTCACCTTTTCATCATATGAGAACTATTACAAAAAAAACTAAGGAATTTCCAGCATAAACACAAATTCAAAAGCAAGTGCACAAAAACAAAATGAAACATAACCATAGAAATAAATGAAACAGAATTAAGGTCCCTGCATACCTGGTAAAGACACAAGAATATTGTGCAAGGACCTCCTGAGTAAGCGACACCCATATTTGTACGCAGCATCCACAAGTGCCAGTTCGTCTGGACTCTCAGCTTCATAGATGGGCTTGATGTCCATGGGGGAAGGGGTGAGGGAACGTGTCTCCCTCATTATATTAGAATTATATATTTGTGCTGCCTGGATGTTGAGGAGGGAAGGTCTGGTCGGGCTGGTGTTAGCAGAATGGTGAAGGCTGCCAGGCGACTCTTGGACACTTTCGAGGTTGTTAGAGTGGCTGATGGGGTTGAGGGTGATACTGACTGAGGGTGGAGTCTGGCGAGCAGGTGGGACGGAGTAACGTGGCGAGGCCTCTGGGGTGAGTGGGGGGGTGCTGCGTGGAGAGGAAGCAATGGGGGACAATGGGCGGGAAAATGAGAGCAGGCCTCGTAACAGACGGTTAGGAGCCCAAGATGTGGAACCGATACTACTGGTGGTGGTATTGAAGGAAGTGTTGTCCACCTCACTAATACTGGAATTGTTGGCACTTTCATTTGGCACTATCATACCACTTGCATTCATCTGCAAGAAAGGATGAAAACATTAAAAATAAACATATAAAAATTACCCCTCTAATAATCTCAACCTACATCATCATCATCACATCCACATAAAAGAAATGCTAAAGAAACAGACCTGATCATGATGTGGATACTTTGCCACAATAACAGTATTGCATGCTGCCAGGGTGAAGAAGAAATCAATGATTCTCTGAGAGGGAGAATCTTTTGCTGGAGTGATGGAGGATGGATTCTGTCGACTCCCTGGCTGAGCATAAATCATTGGAAGTTCAACAGAAGCTAAATCTTCCTGCAGCTGATTGTTCAGAGTGAATGTGTCCCGCTGATCAGACTTTTTCTGGGAAATAAAACAATCCTTAATAATACACCCCATTTTTTTTTTTTAATTCACAGGAAAATATTCCTTCCCTCCAAAACTAAATAATTAACATTAACTCTATATGATCTCAAGCACTTACCTCTTCCTTGCTAACAATAACAGGAGTATGAGGGTAGTCAGTGCCGTTAATTGAGCAACGCTGGAAGACCATGTTGTTTTCCGTCAGTGTTCCGGTCTTATCCGTGAACACATACTCCACTTGGCCCAATTCTTCGGGGATATTCAGTGCCCTGCACTCTGTTAATGGGAGATATTATATGTGAAAATGTTTTAATAATAATAAAAAATAAATAAATAAATAAAAAAAAGTTTTGAACATATCTGAACAGAATAAAAACATGTTACCAATAAATAGTAATCAGGCCTCGTAATCTCCTTTCAAAAAGCGAGGCAAATCATCATCTATTAGAGATATTAAAAAGGTAATGAAAAACATGTTTTCTTACCAATTGTTTTCCCACTTTTCTTGTCTTTGAAGTCTTTGTCATTATGTATATGGTAAACCTGCATCAACTTTATTACTTCAATGGTTACATAAAGTGATATTGGAATGATAACCTGAAATAAGAAAAGAAAAAAATAATAGGCATCAGTTTCATAAAAACAAAAAATAAAAAATAAAATCTTCAGCACACATATGCCATCACAAAAAAATATATATATACATATATATGTGTGTGTGTGTGTGTGTGTGTGTGTGTGTGTGTGTGTGTGTGTGTGTGTGTGTGTGTGTGTGTGTGTGTGTGTGTGTGTGTGTGTATACATATTACTAAATATCCAAAAATGTGTACTCTCACAAGAAATTTCAATTCTATCATATAAATTATTAATAAAAAATTACCCAGATTTGCACTAGAATACAAATTACTCTTAACCTCATTAGAAGATTAATGTATGTGAATCTAATTGACCTTTTTGAGTACATTAATTTACTTAGCTATTTGTAATTCTTCCCGTTTTGGAATTATGTCAAAATGAAATTGCATAATGGTGTCCACTGACTATTCATTGTCTTTAAAAGTGTTGCATATTAGTACATACTAATTCCTGAAATTAATAAGGCTTTTAGCATTTGGACATACATTATCATGCATACTCTTCCATAATGGCATAAAATGAAAGGATGAAACAAACTGATTATAAATAGGGATAAGCTTTTATAGCCTACTTACCTGATAAATGATTACAAAGGTCCAGAAACTTATAAATCCAACCCATATAGAGTTGTTTGACAGTTTCAATCTTGTGCTGGTCGCCGTCAAGCTTTCTGGCGGAATGAAAGGGACCAACCCCAGCGTGGCGTTCACTTCATAGGAACTCTGTCGGTTAAGAAGCAAAGATAAGACATACTAAAACCATACTCTTTTCTCTTCCAAAAGAGTTAAAAAACCCTGTCCAAATAAATCCCTAAATTTGAAACCGGAACTTACCTGCCACAGACCCGATCCTGCTGCAGACACGAGGCACATGACGAACAGGATGACCACACACCAGATGACCTCAATGTTCATCCTGCGCTCAAGCTTCGAACGTTTGTATCTTGTGCCACCATTATTCAACATGGCTTTTGTTTCACGTCCTGTGAAATGGTTTACATTAGAAACATTTTCCTACTTAAAAGAGAGAGAAAGAAAATTTACCAGTTTAAATAGTACATTCATCACAAAAAAAAAAAAAAAAAAAATGGGCAATCAAACTTACCTGCATAAACAACAATGCCTTCAATAAAATCTGTATTTCGAAGGGCACAGTCTCTCAGCAAGAGATTGTCCTTGGTGAGGGGCACGCGCTCCCCTGAAGGCAGAGGGATGGTGCCGGTGAAGTGGTAGATCTTGGTCGAAGGCGCGCCAATCTCCATCAAGTAGTCAAACTTCGAGACCTCAAACCTTTCATCCTGAAATCAGAGGGGATCTTAATATCAACAAAAGAAGAAAAGAGGATCTAAAATAGGTATCTATCACTAGCATAATGGTTCATTTTCCTTCTACAAATCTATTTTTACATCTGCTTCCAGTTTGCTAGACAATGGGAGAAAAAACGACATTAAGTTGAAAGTGCTGAGGATATGTGATACCACTATTGAATTTAATATACTAAAAAGATTCTACACAAGACTTCTTCATTAGTAATGATAACAAATCTAAAAAACATGGAACTATTCCACAGCATGTCCAACCCCACCCCCACAAAAAAAAAAGAAAAAAAAAAACAACAACTCACGAAGCCCTAACTCACCATGCCAAGTCCCTTCACCGCCTGCCTCTGCTTCAGGTTGCTCTCTCCATCCAGATTGGAAGACTCGATGAAACACATCCCATACTCGTCCGAGGAGTTGAGAACAACCATATCAGCCGGGATGGTTTCATTGCAGGACAGGTGGATGATGTCGCCCACTCTCACGTGTTTCCACTTCGTCTTCACGTACCTTCCTTGGTCTCTGGAAATCGCGAAAG
The DNA here is from genome assembly GCF_019202785.1 of Penaeus chinensis. NCBI lineage: Eukaryota > Metazoa > Arthropoda > Malacostraca > Decapoda > Penaeidae > Penaeus > Penaeus chinensis. The sequence continues at coordinate 13,761,064 of NC_061826.1, read as the reverse complement.
AGATAAATATGATTAGATAAAAAATGAAAATATATTCAAACTTTTTGATATGGCAGATGATGAAATTCGGAAAGAGCGAGAGCAAGTAAAAACAAGTGAAAAACGGTTTTCTGGACGAATGACGTGAAAACCCAAACCAATATGCATCCTGGACAAAACGAAAACATATATTTCAGTCACAATGGAAAATAAAACTTGTACTTGTATATCATAAAACTCTTTCAAGAAACCCTTTCGCATTATCAAGTTCACCAGATTCACTTTCAAAGGAATGACCCATCAGTTACAGGCAGGGGAGGATGACAATGCATAAAAATCACAGAGGTCGCCAATGGGCTACAGGAACAAAGACCCGGCGTGGGGTAACTTTCTCAATGGAGTCTTTATAGTATCACAAAGAAAACTGATCTCCCCTCTGTGATGGGTTAATCGCTCAAATCAACATGGCACGACGGAGAAAAAATCCAAATGGGAAAGAAATGCTACACGCAGTCTCCGATCGTTTACCCATCTTCCAATACTTCCAATAAACAGTTTCCGTTCCCTCCACAAACACGAGTAAGGCAGCCATTGCGTAAATCCTTCGCATTCCTTTATATACACACCATTTTCTTTCCCCATGATTTTTCTCCCCCAATACTAAGATTCATAAAAGAACTTGAGAGAGAGAGAGAGAGAGAGAGAGAGAGAGAGAGAGAGAGAGAGAGAGAGAGAGAGAGAGAGAGAGAGAGAGAGAGAGAGAGAGAGAGAGAGATGGTTTATAGCATGACGTGACCCGTTTCGCGAGGTGCATATGTAAATTCAGAGAGAGAGAGAGAGAGAGAGAGAGAGAGAGAGAGAGAGAGAGAGAGAGAGAGAGAGAGAGAGAGAGAGAGAGAGAGAGAGAGAGAGAGAGAGAGAGAGAGAGAGAGAGAGATGGTTTATAGCATGACGTGACCCGTTTCGCGAGGTGCATATGTAAATTCACTCTCACTTACGCCTAAAATCACTTGTCTCGATAAAAGTCAATATTTACGCCTGGAACTTTCCCTTTCCTTCTCACGTCTAGGTTAACCAATCACTTCTCAATAGCCACCAACCGCAGGGCACAGTATCCCAAACCAATTCGAAGACAAATAAAAGAAATTCAATGAACTTAAAAAAACAACAACAGATCAAAGCAATTTCAAAGCACACCGCCTTCAAATCGAATCCAATCAATTTCAAATCAACTCGAAATAAAATCAAAGCTATTTCAGAGCATTCAAAGAAACCGAACTCCACGTTGACCTCGAGAGAAACAAAGCGAGATTTATCCTCCACAGGTATAAAGACATTCCCAATGCAAATAAAAACAACGATAAACTTTCTCCATTAATCATTTTCATTCCTTTCCTCAACTAAATATAACGATAACCTTTCTTCATTTCCGTTTTTTTTCCTTTTCTCAACCTATGCAAAACTGCAACCCACAACACGAGGCGGGTTTAGAATGCATGTTTCTTTGCGCAGAGGTAATAGATTTTTCTCTTTTTTAGTTCGTTTGTGGAGGGGATATGAGGCTTGGATTTAAAGGCGCTTCCGAAACCAGGCAAAATATTTATCGTTATAAAAAATGGCAAGTAAAAATAAGGTCGTCGAAGAATCAATGCCGATCCGAAGCATGCAATGGCGAGAGGCCGGCGAGGGGGAAGGAGGGAGGGGGGGGGGGGGGGGGGGGGG
>NC_061826.1:13742384-13749263 GCF_019202785.1 Penaeus chinensis | reverse complement strand
TTCTTGGTATGGACATAGTGTCTGTTTCATTTTGCTTCTAAATTATCCCCTGTGAGCAAGGAATGGCCGGGGTCACCATCCACTGGCGGCGAGGGATTTGAACGCAGGTCAGCAAGATTGCTAGACGAGAACGCTACCGCTGCACCACACAGCACACAAGAGAAAGGGAGAAAGAGAGGGAGAGGGAGAGGGAGAGGGAATGGGGAGAAGGGGAGGGAGAGGGAGGGTGAGGGTGAGGGGGAGGGGGGGGGGAGGGGGGGAGTGGAAGGGGAGGGGGAGGGGAAGGGGATGAAGGGGAAGGGGAAGGAGGGGAAGGGAAGGGGAAGGGAAGGGAAGGGGAAGAAGAAGGGGGGGGAGGGGAGGTGGAGGGGGGGAGGGAAGGGAAAAGGGGAAGGGGAAGGAGAAGGGGAAGGGGAAGGGGAAGGGGAAGGGGAAGGGGAAGGGGAAGGGGAAGGGGAAGGGAAGGGGAAGGAGAAGGGGAAGGGAAAGGGGAAGGGAGAGGGAAAGGGAAAAGGAAAGGATGAAGAGGGGAAAGGGGAAAAGGTAGGGGAAGGTCTAATGGGAAAAAAAGTGGACGGGGGAAGGGGGAGAGGGAGGAGAAAGGGTTAAAGGGTTAGGAGAAAGAGGGGGAGAACGGGAAAAGAAAAGGAAAAGAAGGGAAGAGGGAATGGGAAATCATGAATGGGAGTTAGGAGGAAGGACAGACGAAGGCGAAAAAGGAGGAAGGGGAGGGGGAGAGGAGAAAGCAGGAAGAGGAGAGGAGAAAGAGTGAGAGGCGAAGAGGGCAAAGGAGCGGGAGAGAAGAGATGAGAGATGAGAATAACACGAAAACCAAGTAGGAAGAAGAGCTGACTCTTACGGTAGGTGGAATCGCAACAACATAAAAACCTAAAATACATAAATCAATCAATCAATAAATAAACTAATCACCATCGAAACAGAAACATCAACACCTATGCAACAGAAGTGCAACCAACAGTAACAGCAACCGCCAAAGAATCAGCCGGATGAGCACCTGCATCCTAAGAAACAAGGAAATTCCCCTGCTGCCCCCCCCCACCCCCACCCCCAATGGAGCTGGACTCTGTGACGTCACAAAGAAGAAGTGCCTTTCTTCTTCTTCTTCTTCTTCCTTCTTCTTCTTCCTTCTTCCTTCTTCCTTCTTCCTTCTTCCTTCTTCCTTCTTCCTTCTTCCTTCTTCTTCTTCTTCTTCTTCTTCTTCTTCTTCTTCTTCTTCTTCTTCTTCTTCTTCTTCTTCTTCTTCTTCTTCTGCTTCTGCTTCTGCTTCTGCTTCTGCTTCTGCTTCTGCTTCTTCTCCTTCTCCCCCTGCCCCACACTCTCTTCAGACGCCTCTTCCTATTTTTTTACTACTTCTCTTTCTTCATTTTCCTTTTCCTCCTCCTTATTCCTCGCCTCCTACTTCACCTCCCCCTCCCTCCCTCTCCCTCCCCCCACCACCATCTCCATCACCACCTCCATCACCACCTCCACCTCCACCTCCACCTCCACCTCCACCTCCACCTCCACCTCCACCTCCACCTCCACCTCCACCTCCACCTCCACCTCCACCTCCTCCTCCTCCAGCATTATGCAAAAGCCAACACACCTCCCTCTTTTTCTTTTAAGATTTCCTCAAGTCCTCCTCTCACCCTCCCCCCCACACACACACTCCTTCGTCATGGCAGGTGATCGGGAAACACAGTCCCTTCCAGCGATCTTGTGTTTGAGAAGTAGCCAAGAAATCCAGAAAGGAAAAAAAAAAAAAAAAAAAAATGGTTAGCCCGTCTGACCTTAACCATGCGCATCCGATGACCAAGACAAAATAATAATAATAATAATAATAATAATAATAATAATAATAATAATAATAATAATAATAATAATAAATAATAATAATAATAATAATAAATAAATAAATAAATAGATAAAATAAAATCACCCTGTTTGACCTCATCCATCCGATGACCCAGACCTAGTAGTGATGACAATACAATGGAATGGGGGTGGGGGGGGGCGCTGTGGATGGAGAGGGAGACAGAGGATGGCCAAGTGAAAGATAGGGGGAGGGGGACGGGGAATGGAGGGAGGAAGGGAGGAGATTGGAGGGAAGGAGGGAAGGAGATTGGAGGGAAGGAGGGAAGGAGATTGGAGGGAAGGAGGGAGGGAGGGAGTAGGACGGGGAGGGAGGAAGGGGAAGATGGAGGGAGAGAGGGAGGGAAGGAGGGAAGGAGGAATGGATGAAGGATAGGGATGTGGAGAGGAAAGGAAGAAGGGAGCGAGAAAGGAAAAGAGATAGGAAAGGATGGAAGGAGAGAGAGAGAGAGAGAGAGAGAGAGAGAGAGAGAGAGAGAGAGAGAGAGAGAGAGAGAGAGAGAGAGAGAGAGAGAGAGAGAGAGAGAGAGAGAGAGAGATAGAGATAGAGATAGAGATAGAGATAGAGATAGAGATAGAGATAGAGATAGAGAGAGAGAGAAGCGGGAAGGAGGCCGCCAAAGCCAACATGCATTAATCGCCAGAAAATAAAAAAAATAATCTTAAAATATAACCTCCTCCTCACCCACTACCCCCTACCCCCGCCTCGTTCTACCTACGTGGGAAATTCCGAAAAAAAAAGGAAAAATAAAAATTATTTTTCAATATAAAAAACATAAGACGATAATAAAAATACATGAGAAGCTCAATATTAGTCTTGAGGTTTACGTAAGGATGGCTATTTGCTTTGGGGGTGGGGGGTCGGTGGGGGAGGGAGGTGGGAGGGAGAGAGGAAAAAATAGAAAGGGGATTTTTCGACTGACGTTGCCTCAATCGATGTTTCGGTCAATAAGTTTTGTTTCTGTTTTTTTTTTTTGTTTTTTTACTTTATCTCTTCTCTTCTCTTCTCTTCTCTCCTCTCCTCTCCTCTCCTCTCCTCTCCTCTCCTCTCCTCTCTCACGTACTCACATACCTCTCGATTTCATTCAATTTCATTCCTTTCTTTTTATTTGCTTCCTTTTTAAACTCACTCTTCCCCTATCCCCTATCTTTTCTCTTCTCTCTCCCACTTACTCGCCTAACAATTCACTGATCTACTTACTCCCTCACTCCCATCCACTCACTTCGATTTCATCTTCCCCCTTCACTCAATTCTCGACCTTCCATCTTCGCTCCTTCTCCCAAGTGGAACTCCTGACCATGACCTCCTGACGTAATCGGTGCCATAGCGTGCCACAGTGCCACCCGATGACACAACGCTCAATGCCATAGGCGCTTTTCCGTTTCCTTATGGCGCAAAAGCTGCATTGAAGTCAACCGTAACATATCCGCAACTGAACGCCAAGTAGGAAAAGAGTGTGTGTGTGTGTGTGTGTGTGTGTGTGTGTGTGTGTGTGTGTGTGTGTGTGTGTGTGTGTGTGTGTGTGTGTGTGTGTGTGTGTGTGTACATGCGCACGAGTCACGAGGGAATGCGTGAATTGGGTAGTGGACTCACTCTCTCTCCCTCTCTCTCAATCTCACTCTCCCTCTCACTCACTCACTCACTCACTCACTCACTCACTCACTCACTCACTCACTCACTCACTCACTCACTCACTCACTCTCACACTTTTTTGACTCTATCACTTCCACCACCTCCACGCCAAGCCTTCATCCACATCTACCTCCACTTTCACCTTAACTTCTTCCACTGCATCATTATCATTGCCACCATACCAGTCCCCATTCCTATCCCATCTCCATCTGTCCCTATCCCCACCTCCTTATCCTTCCCGTCCCCCATCCCCATTCCCGTCGCCATTCCCATTCCCGTCCCCCATCCCCATTCCCGTCGCCATGCCCATTCCCATTCCCGTCGCCATGCCCATTCCCATTCCCATCTCCATTTCGTCCACATCCCGTCCCGTCGCCACCCTCATCTCCATTTCCATTCCCATTCCTATTCTCGTCCCCACTCCCCATTCCCGAACCCATCCCCGGGGCGACGTCGGTGTCACGGGCAACGCGAGAACCCGAAGGGCGCCGCGCGTCCTCCCGGAAGGACACCGCCATCCGTCCGGACGTAAGGTGGAGGAGGGGGGATGGGTGTCGTGGGGGGGGGGAGGGTGACAATGGCCGAAAGCTACGGGCCGGAAGTCGCCGCATGCGTCACAGGCGGCGCTGACGATCCGGATAGTGCAATGTTTACACCTCCAATCCCAAGGTTAAAACACACAAACAGGATACACACGGCATACATACATACACCCACATACGCCAAAAACCTTACTTGACCTCAGCTACCATGACCCCCGCTGGGAACATAGAGAAAAGCGATGGAAAGGAGAGATTCAGATCAAATTGTGTGTGCGTGTGCGTGTCACTGAGTCTGAGTGTGACTGAGTCTGAGTGTGACTGAGTGTGAGTGTGAGTTTGCGTGTGTAAACGTATGCTTATGTACAATATATACGTATATGAGGGGGGGAAGGACGGGACTCACGTGCGTACGTGTATGGGGGGTGACAATACATCCTGATACGTCATGTTATTTTTGGCACAACGTAATAACACGTGATTGATGTAAACGTTTTATTCAAATGAGCTTGAAATCCCAGATGCCGGATACATCATACTTCGGAGCCACCACGATTCATTACCCTATACAACCTGTAATTACCCCCCCCCCCCCCCCAACACCCTTTCTTACCAATAGTACCTGTAATACTGTCTATTCTTTTTATGAAACAATTGAAAATGACATTTAAAAAAAAAAAAAAAAATCAAGAAATTACAGTATTCTCTGACCTTTAACATTTACTGTGAGAAGTTTTTTCTACCCCCCCCCCCCTCCCACACACACACACAAAAGAAAAGAAAAAATGAATAAAAAAGTTGAACTGAAATTAAGGACAAAAAAGTACGACAAAGAGCAAGAAAATATTACAAGAAAAAAAAAGAATAAAAAGATAAACTTACGGATCAACACCCAAATCGAAAAAAATGAAAATACATAAAAAATAAGTAGAAAACACAGCATATAAAAAAATCAGGATCAGACACAAAAAGAGAGCACCAAAAATTTAAAACAAACATAAATCCTATTCCCACCGCCAGCTCCCTCTCTCCTTCCCTCCTTCCCTCCTTCTCTCTCCGGCCTGTCTCTGTCTCTGTCTGTCTCTGTCTATCTCGGTCTCGGTCTCTGTCTGTCTCTGTCTCTGTCTTTGTCTGTCTCTGTCTGTCTCGGTCTCTGTCTATCTCGGTCTCTATCTATCTCGGTCTCTATCTATCTCGGTTTCTGTCTGTCTCGGTTTCTGTCTGTCTCGGTCTATCTCGGTCTCTGTCTATCTCGGTCTCTGTCTATCTCGGTCTCTGTCTATCTCGGTCTCTGTCTATCTCGGTCTCTGTCTATCTCGGTCTCTGTCTATCTCGGTCTCTGTCTATCTCGGTCTCTGTCTATCTCGGTCTCTGTCTATCTCGGTCTCTGTCTATCTCGGTCTCTGTCTATCTCGGTCTCTATCTATCTCGGTCTCTATCTATCTCGGTTTCTGTCTTTCTCGGTCTATATCTGCCTCTGCCTCTCTTTCTCTCCCTCTCTCCGGCACAACCCTCGCGCCGACTCGTGTCCGGAAGCCAGCACATCTGCCTCGACCAAAGCCAAACCACTCCTTTGTTAGCCTGTCACGCCAAAGCCGCCGCTGACGAAATCCTTTCCCTACTGTATTAAAAAAAGGCTGGATTGCCGTTGAAACAATCAGTTTTATTTTTTTATGTTCTGTATTTGAAAAAAAAAAGTGTGTACTGTGTAGAATTTCGTGATTTTTACTTTCCATTATCGAAATCCCAAGCAGAAAAAAAATACAAATATGCATATACATTCTTCCTTTGTTAGGCAACATTCCCAGAACAAAGTCCCCGATAAGCAGTTCTTGCCACTTACTGAATTACTTATCCTCAAGCAACTCTGGCCTCTGTGCACACTCCCAACCAAGCCAAGACATGCAAAACTAGGTCACAAGGATCGTCTCTGACTGAATCAACAGTCGTAAATTATTCCCCCTCTTTTGTTCCCCAGGTGGAGCGAGCTGCAGCCGTCGCAAGGAGGCACTGGGATCAGGCGAGATACGTGCCACCACCTAGCACCATGGACGCGGGGAGACAGCACTCTTCGCACTGTGGTTTGTGAGCACGGTGTCAGCACACGCCTTTTCTCTTTGTTGGAAGCTTGAAGGGTTTTGTGAAAGCAGCCTCGCAGTTTCACCCGGCTCTCGAACGAAAACACGGCGATTCATTAACTAAGCTTGAGAAATCTGGTGTAAACTAAATGTACGTGTGCCTGTGTTCGGGAAAGTCTTGCGATTTTTGGGTCTAATTTTTTTTTTTTTTTGCGTGGATGCGTGTATTATGGAAATGTATGATTTATGAGAGCGATTGAGCAATGTCACGTGCAACAGACGCTGCTTGAACACACTCGGAGAGCCGAATCCCCCCTCCCTCCCTCGGCCACATTGCAAAACAGCGCCGCGTGAAGGGGCCCTGCCGACGCCTCGCACGCCGGCGACCTGCGACTTTCAACGAATACACTCTCCCTTCCAGACGTCCTCTCGGGGCCTGGCGACGCCCTCAAGAGAAGACAGACGCCAGCAACAAAGCCAACACCTGCTGTGGATGCTGCAGGGTACTCACCTGTTGTAGACGCGGCAAGTGGCATTGTTGACACGGTTGTCCGAGTGCCATCTGCGGCGGTCCTCGAAGGCATCCTTGATGGCGGTGATGCCCAGCACGAAGATGAGGGGCAGCATCGCCACCTCCTTCCCGAAGGCATTCACCGCCGGCACGAAGTTGAGCAGGACGATGAACAGGAAGTACAGATTGGCGAACCTGGAACAGAGAGAAAAAGAAAAAAGAAAAAAAGGAAATTAGCTTTAAGAA
>NC_061826.1:13719407-13731673 GCF_019202785.1 Penaeus chinensis | reverse complement strand
CACCTCTTCCTTTAGTCCTCCCCCTCTCTCCCTCTCCTCCTCCACCTCTCTCATTTCCTCATCGGACGCCGTGTCAGAGCCCGGCACCTTTCCCGGGGATAATCAAAAATGTTGTGTATCGAACAATAAAGGGCCCAGTGCAGTGGAGCGTGGGGAAAGCACTTTACAATCGAAAGGGATGCGTCCCCGAGAAAAAAAAGGGAAAAAATAACCTTAAAAAAAAAAAAATAAAAAAAAAGTTTCTTTTCCTTCCTTCTTTTTCAAATTTTTTTACTGCTTTTTTCTTGCTTAGAGGAAAAAATAAGAGAAAAGAGTAAAGATTGGTGGAATGACCTAAAAGACGCAAGAATAGCTTAGTGAAGAGGGAAGAGATGGAAGGGGTCAGCGAAGAAGAGAAAGCGAAGAGGGGAGAGAAGTGGGGGTCAGTGAAGAGGGAAGAGAAAGAGGGGGGTCAGCAAAGAGGGAAGAGGAGAGAGGGGTGTCAGCAAAGAGGGAAGAGAAAGAGGGGAGGGGGTCGGCGGGGAGGGAGAGAATAAAAAATAACAGGGATGGGGGGGGGGGGGGGCAGCACAGACCCAAATGACGATTCGTAATAGCATGCACCTGTAACGCAATCGCATCCATGAATACAAATACGATCTACCATAGATAGAGATTTCTGGGTGAGCCGCCTTTTGGATGAACAATTTGCATAAATGTATAAGTTCCAAGGAGATGGGATAGGCCTATAGGAAAACAGGAAAAGACAACCTCCCATCTACTCCCCGTCTCCTCTTCCTTCCTCTTCCCCTCTCTCTCTCTCTCTCTCTCTCTCTCTCTCTCTCTCTCTCTCTTCTCTCTCTTTCTCTCTCTTTCTCTCTCTCTCTCTCTCTCCTCTCTCTTTCTCTCATTCACTCTCACTCTCACTCTCCCTTCCATTCCCTCCTTTTTCACACCGCATTTCCCCTCGACCTCCCCCTCCCCTTCTTCCTCTTTCCATCTCCATATCCATTTACCTTTTCTAACTCCCCTCTACGTCTTTCCCTTCGTCAGCTTCTTCCCTTCCCCTTCCCCATTTCCTCTCCTCCATTCCCTCTTTCCTTCATCCCCTCCCCCATTCTCCCCCTTCTTTCCTCCTATCTCCCCCGGCGGCTGATGCTGTCGCCCACGTCCTCCCACTCACTCTGGAAAGGAGCCGTTTTGTTCATCACCTTCAAAGGCCACCTACGCATACGTTCACTGGCGCAAACACACATAACTGTGTGCTACATACATACTTTAATACGCACGGACGCACACACACACGTTCTCGTTCTGTCTCTTTTCTGTCTTTTCTGTTGTTCTGTCTGTCTGTCTTCTTATGTAAGGTCTGTCTGTCTGTTGTTGTCTGTCTGTCTGTCTGTCGTTCGTCAAGTCAGTCTCTCTGTCAGTCTGTCTCTTGTCCTGTCTGTCTCTCTGTCAGTCTGTCTCCTTCTGGTCCGGTTGTCTCCCTGTAGTCTGTTTCTGTCAGTCTGTCTCTCTGTCATTTCTGTCTCTCTGTCAGTCTGTCTCTCTGTCAGTCTGTCTCTCTGTCAGTCTGTCTCTCTGTCAGTCTGTCTCTCTGTCAGTCTGTCTCTCTGTCAGTCTGTCTCTCTGTCAGTCTGTCTCTCTGTCAGTCTGTCTCTCTGTCAGTCTGTCTCTCTGTCAGTCTGTCTCTCTGTCAGTCGTCTCTATGTCCTCTGTCGCTTCTGTCAGTCTGTCTCTTGTCAGTTGTCTCTCTGTCAGTTGTTCTCTCGTCAGTCTGTCTCTCGGGCCCGTCTGTCTCTCTGTCAGTCTGTCTCTCTGTCAGTTGTCTCCCTGTCAGTCTATCTCTCTGTCTATTCTCTGTCTTATCTCTCTGTTGTCTTCTTGTTATCTGTCTCTTTCTGTCTTTTCCTCTTATCTATTATCTATCCCCTCCTTCATTTCTTTCCTGTTCTATTTTCGTTTGGGCTTTTAATTTTCTGGTATCGTCTGTGGTTATAGTTTCTTTCTCTAGTCTTTTCTTTTCGTCTTCCTTTCCTCTTTTCCTTTCATTTCACCTCTCCTCCTTCCTTCCCTTTCCACATCCTTTTTTCCTATCTCCCTCCCTATCTTTCCTTCCTTGCCCTCCCCTCCCCTTTTCTCCTCTCCTCTTTCTCCTTCCACTCCCTTCTTCCTTCTACACCTCTCTCCCTTTCCCCTCTTGCTCTCCCTCTCGATCTCCGGCCGCCGACGAATACACCGCAAAGGTCATCAGGTGAGACAGCCTTACAACACCACGTGGAAATACCAACACAGGAATCTACACAGGAGTATACCACATTCTATATAACATGTAGCGGTATATTTAGGTCCCCGGTAATCCTAACTAATTGGGACTACCGTAACCAATTACGCCAAAGTCATTTCAGCATCCCTCCCCCCCCGCACCCGAGCAATCAATAACATACCGACCTAAGAGCGAGAAGGTTACCGGCGGATGACCTTACGTTACCTCTTCGCGTTCTCCAAGACACCAAACTGAATGGCTGTCAGACAAACTCTTTGTAACACAAACACGGGTGTTTTTTTTTACCGATCTATGTCTGTATTTACCTCTCATTCTTTCTTTCTCTCCCTCTCCCCTCCTTCTCCTCTCCTCTCCATTCCCCACCCTCTTCTCTCTCTCTCTCTCTCTCTCTCTCTCTCTCTCTCTCATCTCTCACTCTCCTTCTCTTCACTCTCTCTCTCTCTCATTCTCCTTCCCTTACTCTCTTCCTCTCTCTCCTTCTCTTCTCTACCCTCTCTCTCTCTCTCCTCTCTCCCTCTCTCTCTCTCTCTCCTCACTCTCTCTCTCTCCTCTCTTCTCTCTTTTCTCCCTCTCTCTCTCTTCTTCTCTATCTCTCTCTCCCATCTTCTCTCTCTTCCCTCTTCTCTCTCTCTCCCTCTCTCTCTCTCTTCCCTCTCTCTCCTCTCTCTCCCTCTCTCTCTCTTCTCCCTCTCTCTCTCTCTCTCCCTCTCTCTCTCTCTCTCCCTCTCTCTCTCTCTCTCCCTCTCTCTCTCTCTCTCCCTCGTCTCTCTTTCTCTCCCTCTCTCTCTCTCTCTCCCTCTCTCTCTCTCTCTCCCTCTCTCTCTCTCTCTTCCCTCTCTAGTTATTTCCCCTCCCCCTTTCTCTTTCTCTTTCTCTTTCTCTCTCTCTCTCTGTAAATAAAAGCCTTTTACGATGAAACTTACGAAACAATACCGTTTCCCAAGTCACTCTCACAGAATGGATTAATGTTAGAGAAACGAAAGGAAAAGAAAAGAAAAAAAAAAAAAAAAAAAAAAAGAAAGTCGATAAGAGCACAAGAATATCCAATCTTCTTTCATACACAGCCTTTATTAACGACCACCCATATCTTCCGGCCTCCAGCTTCTACACCAAAGTCCGACGTAAACTGGCCCAGAAGCGTCAAGCAGATCCGGACAAACGTTCTCTCTACTGGGACCAGCTCATGATGCAGCTCCCGCCAAAGTTCCGGGATGGAATGACTTTCGAAATACGAGCAGGATCCGGAAACAGACATATGCACGTACATGTAGATGTATTCGTATATATACGAGCATACATACATACATGTATGCATAAATATACATACATACAGTCACTCACTCACTCACTCTCCCCACTGTCTCTCTCTCTCTCTCCCCCTCCTTCCCTCTCTCCTCAACTCACACGTCTCCCCCCTGTTCCCTCTCTCATTCCCTTTCTCCCTCCCCCTTTATCTTCCTCCCCCCTCCCCCTCCCTCCCTCCCCCCCCCTCAAAAAAAAGAGCCACCAAGGTGCGTTTCCCTTTAGAAGCCCATCCTCCTCCGTAACCCCTTGACGCGCGCCACGACAATGATACGTTTCGCGGCCCCGACAGCCCTTGGGGAGAGACAAAGATAATCGCTTTTTAAATTGATTAGTCGAATAAAGTTTGGGTTGGGTCTCCCCCCCCCCTTCACTCTTTTTGTATTACTCGTCTTTTTATGTGTCTGCCCTGTCTATTTTGTTCTTTTTTCTTGGGTTTTTAATTTCTCTTCTCTCTCTCTCCCCTCTTCTCTTCTCTTTCTCCTCTCTCTTCTTCTCTCTGGGCTCTCTCGCTCTCTCGCTCTTCGCTCTCCCCGTCTCTCTTCTCTCTCTTTTTCTCTCTCTTCTCTCTTCTCTCTCTGTCTCTCTCTCTCTCTGTCTTCTCTCTCTCTCTCTCTCTCTCTCGGTCTGTCTTCTCTCTCTTTTTGTCTCTCTCTTCTCTGTCTCTCTCTCTTCTGTTCTTTCTTCTCTGTCTTCTCTTCTCTCTGTCTCTCTCTCTCTCTCTCTCTCTTCTCTCTCTTCTCTCTTCTCTCTTCTCTCTCTCTCTCCCCTCTCTATCTCTCTCTTCTCTCATTCCCGCCCTTCGGCACCCTCGACTTTTAGTATAATAAACTTTATTATTAAAAAAAGGACGCGCAGTGCCCTTCCCGTCTCTCCTGTTTCTTCGCTCTTACCCCTCCCTCTTTCTCTACACTCCCCCCTTACTTCTCTAACTCCTTACCCCTACCCGTTCACTTCTCCCTCACTCGTCCCTTTCCCCTTTTTTCCCCGCCCCTAAATTCCCCTCCCTTCCCCCTCGTCACCCCTCCCGTCCAGCTCCCTCATCTCGGCGCTTACCCTTTCGGGCCCCCCGACGCCCCGCCCTTTCCCCCCTCCCGGCCCACACATCCCTTATCCCTCATCCTTTCCCCTCCCGCCGCGACATTAGCTATCGGTCGTTCCTCCCCCTTCTACCCCCCCCCCCCCCATCGATTCGGTCGGCCGATGCTCACCGCGGCGATGCACGCGAGATGAACGGGAGATAAAGGTCGGGGGGGAGAGCGGTAGAGAGAAGAATGGAAGAGATGGGAGCAGGGGAAAGAGTAGATGTGAGAGGGTGGGGGGCGACGAGGAAGGGAGGGAGGGAGGGAGGGAGGGGGGGAGGAGGGAGGGAGGAGGAGGGAGGGAGGGAGGGGGGAGAGAGGAGGAAGGGAGGGGGGGGAAAGGAAGGGAGGAAGGGAGGGGGAAGGGGGAGGAGGGAGGGGGGGAGGGAGGGGGGGAGGAAGGGAGGGAGGAAGGGGGGGGGAGGGGGGAGGGAAGGGAGGGAGGAGGGGCGGGGAGAGGGAGGGAGGGGGGAGGAGGGGCGGAGAGGGGGAAGGGAGGGAGGGGAGGGAGGGAGGGAGGGGGCGGAGAGGGAGGGGAGGGAGGGAAGGGGCGGAGAGGGAGGGGGGAGGGGCGGAGAGGGATGGAGGGAGGGGGAGGGGAGGGTAGGGAGGGAGGGGGGGGGAGGGAGGGAGGGAGGGAGGAGGGAGGGAAGGGGTGGAGGTAAAATGAGGAATAATGAAAGAGAGAGAGAGAGAGAGAGAGAGATTTTAAAACGAGAGAGGAGAATGAGGGAGGAGGAGCGGGACGAGAGAGGGAGAGGAGAGGGAGAGGTAAGGGTAGAGCGAAAGAAGTGGAGAGGGAAAGAAGGGTGGGAAAAGGGAAAAAAAAAAAAGGGGGAAAAAGAAGAGGAGGGAGGGGGAAAGGTGGGGAGAGGGAGAGGGGGAGGGGGGAGGGGAAAGAGAGACAGTCACCAGGTGTTTGGCTTTTATGCTCGCTGTATAAGAATATGAAAAATTCTTTTCTATTTCTCTTTTTTTCCCATCCCTCCTTCAACCCCCCCTGTCCGATCCGCTTGGTCACCACCGCTCTGTTCCTATAAGCGTCATTCAAAGGTTCCCCCCCGGGGTTTTTTTTTATCGATTTTTATCCAACTTGCTTTTATTTCGGGTTTTTGTCCTTTGCATTTGTTTGCTCCCCTTTTTCTCCCTTTCTTCCGCGACCTCGGGTTTTCTTTCGCGCGTTACTTCCTCGAATTTACTGCTAATTAGGGGGAGCTCTTGCCTTTAGGATAGAGACGGCATATTCATGCAATAAAGGAGTCTGACTTCTCTGTAGAACACATCGGGCAATGCAGGAACCCCAACATTAACGCTAAAAAAAAGGAATGCCACAAATTTAAATTAACTCGTCATATTCACCCCCCCCAAAAAAATTCAGGGAAAAACAAAAAACACAACGTGTTTTGAAAACCTCCGGGCCCCCCCAGTCAACCTTCGACCCACCACCCCCCTTCCCCCCCTTCTAGTCCTCACCCACACCCACCTCACTCCCCTTCCCTTCCCCCACACTCTCCTCTTATTTCCCTTCCACACCCCCCCTCCTCCACCCCCTTCCCCCCCTCGAACAGCTGATTGGCACGAAAAAAATGCCCAGCGGCTGCCGCGGCGCAGCTGGGGCAAGCCAAAAAGTTCGCTTTTGTCCCAAACACGAAATGAACTTTCAGCCGCGTTAAATACAATATTTTGACTTCCCTCGATGATTCATGGAGGTTCCTCTGTTGCGAAGTTGCCAGCAATAATAGTGTGTGCTTTGGGTGCGAAAGTTTTTTTTTTATCTAATTTCATCGGTTTTTTTTTACACAGCTGCACACGAAAAAAAAAGTCGGGATATGTCGAAGATATATGAAAAATTCTGATAATTGAACTGGGAAAGTTAGGGAATGAGAGAAGAAAGAAGGGGAAAAGAGGAAAATGGAGAAGAGAAAAGAAGGAAAAGAAAAAGCTAAAGAAGGGAAAGAAAGAAAAAGAAAGAAAAGGCGACGAGAAAAGAAAATAGCGAAAAAACAGGTTTCGAGAAAAAAAATCCCAAAAGAAGCCAAAATAAAAAGAAGAGAATCGCAAAGAAGGAAAAAAAGGGAGAACAGGAGAGAGGCGAAGTGCATGGAGAAAAAACAGCATCAGGAAATCACACACGAGACGGCTGACGGCTTCACCATTCGTTGCATAACACGAGAGAGAAAAAAAAAGTCAACACCAAAAAAAACAGCCCATAGAGGGGCATAAAAAATTTAAAGCTGATTAAGGGATCAAAAAAAATGACCCCCAACTAGGATCTAAATTCTTCAGGCATTGTAAGGCATGTCTCGTACGTTCAATTCAATTTTAAAAAACATTTTTTAAAAAACAAATTATATTATTTTGGGTTTATGTTATTATTTTTTATTAAAGTGTGTTTATTATCTTTTTAAAGAGGATGTTGCTTGATGAATGAAGTGAGATGAAGGGGAAGAGAAGATAAAAGTGAAAAAGATGAAGATGTAAAAGATGAAGATGTAAAAGATGAAGATGAAGATGAAGATGAGTGAGATGAGATGAAGATTGATGACGATGACATGAGATGTGTAAATGAAAACGATGACGACGGTAACGAATAGAGATCGCAATAAATGGAGAGTAAATAAGAAAAATACAGAAAAGGGGAAAAGATGATGAAATGGTCAACAAGTCAATCACACCCTCATCAAACCCCTTTTCTCCTGAAAAAGCCACCCCCAACCCACCCCCACCCCCACCCACCTTCCTTTGGGAGAGAAACAGCATTTCTTCCCCATAAATAATTTTCTCTCTTTTTTCAAACCGAATTAAACCCCTATTCTAGATTTGCATACTTAATGACCTTTGTTCGGCCTCATTGCAAGCCTCCAGTATCTAAAGAAAACGGGGTTTACGGCATGGCCTTTCGCGCGTGGGAACCCCCCCCCCTGAAACACAAAAAAAGTAGGCTTATGAATTTACAAAAATTTAAAGGTCCCAATAGGGGCATTGTTGAATGGTCAAATTGGGAATGGGTATATAGATTGAATTACGAACTGACAGGTTAATATATGGTAATTATTGCCAATATTGTTTGCATACTTTTTACCCGTGAATTTATTAGCTAATATATTGATGAATATGTATCCCATTAATTACTATTATTGTCACTAAAATTAGTCACTGTTTTCATCAGTTTCATACCCTTGTCATTTTAGTATTTGTTTACTATAATAAAACAAAAAAAAATTAAAAAATAAAATAGCAAAAAACCCCTAACAATAAACGGGAAAACCCCGGGAAAGAGCATCTGAACAGAAAAGAATAACAAAATGGACTTGAACACAAAAATTTTAAAAATTTGTAGTTTTTTCCTCAAACTACCCTTTCTATTTTCCCTTCTTAACCTTTCCCCTTTCCCCCCTTTTTACCCTTCCCACTCCAATATCTCCTTCCCCTAACCCCCTCCCCTTTACCCTTCCCCCATCTCTCCACCTCATTCCCCTTTCCTCGCCCCCCCCCCTTTACGGGGGTTTTCTTTGATGACTTTCAAGAATATTTTGTCCTTTCTGCCTTCTCTCAATCCCTTGGGGCTTCTTTTGATGGGGGGGGGGGGGGGGTGACACTCGGAACTTATAAAAAAATTTGTAGTAGTACACAAAAAAAAAAAAAAAAAAGAAATTTTAAAAAAGACAGGGCCTCCATTCTGGGTTGACCTTCACTATTTAGCACACGAAGAAAAACTTTAAATAAAAAAGACAAATGAAACCTAAAAAAAATCAAACACAGACAAAAAAAAAAAAAAATAAACGACCTATCCACCTTTTGAACAAAGTGAAGTAATTCGAACATGTACTCCCTCCCTCAAACCCTACATAGCCCCCACAAACTACCACATCCCGCCCCCCCCCCTTCCCTAACCCCCTCAGAACACATCCCAAAAGATACTCACATGCAACAATGTTTCAGTGTTGCCCCGGTCTGCTAAGCCTCCTGCTTTCTTAGTGCTTGCATTTATGCTCCCTTCCTTCGATCCCCCAAGGGACAGACATACTGGTCCGCACCCACTTAAGCACTCACAGCACGCGGCAAGCACGGGCACAAACTTTCTTGTACCTAATTTTCTTGATTTCTCTAGGCTTAGAAAATCTTTGAATAAGTGACGAATTTTCAAAAAAAAGTATGAGCATGCACCCTGATGTATGTTGTATGTATGTGTGTATATATATATAATATATATATTTATTATATGAGTGCGCGCAACCCCCCCCCCCACACCACATCAACACACATCACACACACACACACAACAATTTAAATAATGTAAAGGGATATATATGTATATATGTGTGTATATATATATTTTTATTTATATTTATATATATATATATATATATTTATACATGTAATATGTATATGATTTATGTGTTATATAGTATAAGTATATAATAATATATATATATAATATATTTATGTATGTGTGTGTGTATATATATTATTTTATACATATGTATATATTACAACATATGTATGTTATAATATATATAGAAATACAAATACATGTTTATATGTATGTATGTATGTATGTATGTATATGTATTTTTTGGGTTTTTTGTGTGTTTTTTGTGGTGTGTGTGGGGTTTTTGTTTTGTGTGTTTTGTTTTTGGGGTTGTGTGTTGGGGTGTGTGTGTGTGTGTGTGTGTGTTTGTGAAAGTATATTATGTATGTGTGTGTGTTGGTGTGTGGGTGTTTTTGGTGGGGGTGTGTGTGTGTGTGTGTGTGTGTGTGTAAAAATATATTTTTGTGTGTGTGTGATGTATATATATATGTGTGTGTGTAGTATATATTGTGTGTGTGTGTGGGTGGGGTGTGTGTGTGTGTTTTTTGTGTGTGTGTGTGTGTGTGGTGTTGTGTGGGGTGTGGTGTGTGTGTGTGTAAAAGTATATATTGTTGTGGTTTTGGTGTGTGTGTGGTGTGTGTGTGTGTGTGTGGTTTGTGGTGTGTGTGTGTGTGTGTGTTTGTGTGTGTGTGGGGTGTGTATGTTTTGTGTGTGGTATATGTATATATTATATATATGTGTTTGGGGTGTGTGTGTGTGTGTGTGTGTGTTTTGTGTGTGTGTGTGTGGTTTGTGTGTGGTGTGTGTTGGTGTTTTAAAATGGTTATATAGATAATATGCAAGTATTTTCAGCCAATACATAAAAAATAAATCCCCTGAATGAAAAAAAATTAATCAACCCAAAAGCCCGAGCCGCCCGGAATGATAAGCCAAACGCCCTTCCCCAAAAACGAGAACTCAGGGCACTCTAGTTCGGCAAAAAATCCGTCATCTTCTCCGGGCGCGTTTTTTCCGGGGCCCCCCGCGTATTTTTTCTGCGGGGAAATTAAAGACTCGCGTCCCTCACTGGGGCCCCAATAAATAACGCTCCCTTTCCATAAGAGAGGGGGGGGGGGAGAAACCTCTTTTGTCCTAAATTTAAGGGGGAAGAACTTTTGTCTTAATTACGGGTGGACGAAATCAAGTTACCCTAATTTAAGGGTGGGACATAAACCTCAAGTACCCTAAATTTAAGGGTGGGACAGAAAATCAGTACTACATTTTAAAAATGGGACAGAAACCTCAGTACCTAATTAAGGGTGGGGCAGAAACCTTTTTCGTCTTTTAAAATTTTTGGGGTGGATAGAACTCTTTTTGTTAAATTTAAGGGTGGGACAAAACTTTGGTGTCTAAAAACAAGGTTTTGGGCAAAACTTCAAAAGTACAATTAAGGTGACAGAAACCTCTGGTATCCTAAATTAAGCAGAAAAAAAAATCTTAGATCTGACTCGACTCCGAAGAAAAAAATCCCTTTCCCACTCGGGCTCACAGCCTGGGAAAACCAAAATCTAAACACAAATAAAGGCCTCTAACCTATATAAAAAAAAAACATAAAAACAACAAAATTCTTAACAAGCAAAGCCCATGAAAGGAGCATTGGGACGCAACGGGATTTTCACTAAGATCTGCTCGTCCAGAAGAAATTCATCTTCAACGTTTGCAACGATTGGTTTTTGTGCAATTGCAAACCAAGAGTCGCTTGGGGCGGCTGGGGGGGGGGGCCTGCTCCGCGACAAAAGCGGCCTATTCTCAGGTAATTCGGTTTTTTGGATGTTCTTGTTTTCTTCTCTTCTCTCTCTTCTCTCTTCTCTTTCTCTTCTTTCTTTTTCTTCATTTCATTCATTTCCTTTCATTATCCTCATCTCATCTCATCATCTATACACATCCATCCTATCTTCCCACCTCATCTCTCATCCTCTTCTTTATCTTTTTCCTTATTTCTCTCCCCCCCCCCCCCCTTATCCTATCTTTCTCCTCATCCTCTTCTCACTCTCACTTCCCTCACCTCTCCTCGGGAAAAAGAGAAGCGAATAAAAAAAAAAAGGATGAACATTTCCTGCCAAATTTTTTCCAATTGCGTGACGGAGCACATTCCGCGAAGTATATCGCATTGGTTCATCTCGGTAAATGTCGGATGAGATCCCCTCTCTCTCTCTCTCTTTTCTTTTCTCTCTCTCTCTCTTCTCTCTTCTTCTCTCTCTCTCTCTCTCTCTCTCTCTCATCATCCCCTATCAATCTATTCATCTATTTATTTATCACTTATCAACCAATAAATCTAGCAATTAATAAATCAATCCATCCATCCACCCATCCATCCACCTATTGTCTATCCATCCATCTATGTATCTCCCTCCTCATCTCGACCTTACTCGCTGGCGGCGGTAAATAGTCTTGTCCGTCTTTATTTTGGTTTTGTTTCTCATTCCTTCCTTTCCCTTCCCTTTCCCCCTTTCCTCATCTCCTGCCCCTTTTTTTTCCTCCCCCCAACCCCTCTTCTCCTCGTATAAATGATCAACATCTTGTGCAATCATTTTAATGAGCCAATCCCACGGAAATCTTCGTCCTCATCTCCTCCCTTAAAATAGTAAGAAATTCACACCGAATACATTACAGCTAAGCGACCTTTTCCTTGAAGCGAGGTGAAATAGACCTTTCTTACCCCCCTCCCAGCTTGCCCTTGATCCTTCCTGCTTTCCTCTTTCCATTCATCACTTATATATATTTCCTCCCTATCCCTTCTGTTCCCTTCCCCCTCCTTTCTTCTTCCCCTCTCTTCTCCTTTATCTTTTCCCTCTCCCTCCTCCCCTCCTTGTGATCTTTCTTCCTCTACCTCTTATCGTCCTCTCCCCCTCCTCCCTCCCTTTCACCCTTCCTCTCCCACCCCCTCCCTTCCCTTCTTCCACCCAAACACCCACCAACTCACACCCCTTTTATCCTTTGGATGGTCTTTATAACATCTCACCGTGTTAAACCCCCTTCCAATTTATCCTCCTCCTTATCCCCGTCTCATTCCAGCGCCCAACATTTAAAGAAGTCGCAGTTACATAAGGCGCCGGGGGGGGAGTGCATGGGGGTACGAGGGCCCGGTTTGATGACAGTGCCTGAACGACGGCGCGGCGCCACACTACGCTCTCCCTGGGGACCTTGGTTGACACTTTTATTAACAAAAAAATTAATACGTTCTTTTTTCGAGTGGTTGTTGCCATCACGGCTTGAAGCCCACAAAAAATTGCCCTCCTATTCCAGTTATTCTAATAGAATG
>NC_061826.1:13704407-13709407 GCF_019202785.1 Penaeus chinensis | reverse complement strand
TTTTCTCAATAGCATCAGAATAACATTCTTTCTTCACATCTATAGAAGTAAAATCTCACCATCAATCAAGATAATCAAATCATTATCGATAGATTCCTAAAGCATAAGTAATAGCTTCATAGTATTAAAGAGCTGATATTTTTTTTCTTCTCCACAATAAAATCAATAAGACGGTGCCAAAAGCCTCTAATAATTGGTACATGAAACAAATATATAACACTGATTAATGCCAACTGCCATGTCTAAAATCATGATTATGCAACAAAATTTATTTACACTGATACTAATGTGCATCAAATGTTCACTGCATATATATTGTAAATCTATTCAATGTTAACTGGACAAAAAAACAACAGTTACATATTTGGCTCATAAAAGGATTATTTAAAATGTCAAAACACATAGTGTTTCTCGGTGCCGAACAAAATGGCATGTAAAATAAAAAGGTGTATATTATTGTTAGCATACAAATAAGATCTTTCTATTATAACAATAAATCTGCAATATATCAGTTGGTTATTGCAGTAAATTGCATGGAGTCAGTTAAGATTATCCACAAGACATCTGAGGGCTCTTCTAAATGATATTAGCACAAAATAACAGCAAAGCATTCAAATTACCACTGCTGCATTCACAATAATGAAAAAAAAAAGAAATAAAAAATTAAAAAAATAATAAGAAAGCTTAAACTCAAACATAAAGATCTGGATAAATGTTTAAAAATCCTCCGAGCATCTATCACCCGCCTCAGCACTCTGGCAAAGACCAACAAATCTTCACCACATATATTCAGGCAAGATAAAACCCCTGATGATTTACCATCAAATGGGGAACAGTCGAAGCTTTGTCTTGCTATAATACTGGTGGAGGTTTGTCGGGCTTTGCTAGGGCACAAAGGGCAGAGGTTGTGGCATTTCTTTGGCAATGTGTTACTATCAAGTTGAACTTCACTTTGCAGGCCTTCCTAATGATCGTAGTCATTCATAGAATACAAACAAAATAAGTCAAAAGTCACATTTCCTAAGCCATGACAGTATAACCTACATATATACACCAAGGGTTGAATGTTGATTATCATTCAAAAAGCATAGTAGTCAAAGATTATTATGCAAAAGTTGTAGTTCTATGGTCCTTAATTAACTATTCGCAGCATAAACCGGCTATTTGCTACTCTAATTCTGCATTTTGTGTAGTCTTCTTTTGCCTTAAAATATGTCATATGATTCCTATCAATTATTTCCTTTCTTTAACAGATTTACCTAGCTATGTGGCATCGATCACACATTTCTAAAATAAAGGACTGGTACGGTAACTTGTGCCTATGAAATTATGATACCCAAAGTATGACCTCTTCAATAATTTAAGGTGGACCAACATTAATCTCATTCACTTATACCTTTTTTAGTCAAGTTCTTAAGTTCCATATATGTAGTTACCATAAAAAAAATATCTTCCCTTCTCTTTCGCTGAAAACGCAAGTAAATTCAAAATCAATATCTGTAAGACTGCTAAAAAGAAAAGAATAAACAGAAAACAAGCCTCTAGTTGTTAGTTATTTTCTTGGCTGTCACCTGTGTTAGGCCTAAGACTTCTACTAGTTGCCTCTCCTGTTAACTGAATCACGATACCATCAGCAATATTTCTTTTTCCCTCTTCTTTCCTACCCTCGATTTCTTCCCTATTACACCTTTCTCCAATTCATTAACATTATTGAAATCATACCCTCCTTCTGACATTTATGTTTCCTTCTCTAAATTTGTCATTCTCTCTCTTAGTTCCATATTTCTACAGTTACTATCTTCACTTCTCGCTTTCAGTCTCCCTCTACTCTTGCCTGCTGTATATTGCCATTCTATTTTCAGCATAACACTATATTAATTTTCCATTTTCATTCTTTCTATGTTTTTTCCTCCTTTTTTTCTCTACCTTTCAGCAAAAACTCATTCTCTCCTTCCCCTGTTCTTTTTCACTCTTTCATTCCACTCTACTTCTTCTCATCTCCCTCACTCTCTCTCTTTCTCTCACTCTCCCTCTCTCTCTACATATCTACCCCTGTCTGTCTGTCTGTCTGTCTCTCTCTCTCTCTCTCTCTCTCTCTCTCTCTCTCTCTCTCTCTCTCTCTCTCTCTCTCTCTCTCTCTCTCTCTCTCTCTCTCTCTCTCTCTCTCTCTCTATATATATATATATATATCTACCCCTTCTCCCTCTCTCTTTCTCTCAGTATCCCTATCTCTCTCTCTCTCTCTCTTTCTACCAAGCTAACCCTATCTCCCTCTCTCTTTCTCTCACTCTCTCTCCCTCTCTCTACATATCTACCCCTGTCTCTCTCTCTCTACTTATCTAGCTCTATCTCCATCCCCCCCCCCTCTCTCTCTCTCTCTCTCTCTCTCTCTCTCTCTCTCTCTCTCTCTCTCTCTCTCTCTCTCTCTCTCTCTCTCTCTCTCTCTCTCTCTCTCTCTCTCTCTCTTTCTCTCTCTCTCTCTCTCTCTATATATACCCCTTATCCCTCTCTCTTTCTCTCACTATCCCTATCTCTCACTATCTATCTCTCTCTCTCTCTCTCTCTCTCTCTCTCTCTCTCTCTCTCTCTCTCTCTCTCTCTCTCTCTCTCTCTCTCTCTCTCTTTCTACCTAGCTAACCCTGTCTCCCACTCTCTTACTCTCACTCTCCCTATCTCTCTCTACTTATCTAGCTCTATCTCCTTCTCTCTCTCTCTCTCTCTCTCTCTCTCTCTCTCTCTCTCTCTCTCTCTCTCTCTCTCTCTCTATATATATATATATATATATATATATATATATATATCTACCAGTTCTCCCTCTCTCTTTCTCTCTCTTTCTACCTAGCTAACCTTGTCTCCCTCTCTCTTTCTCTTTCTCTCACTCTCTCTCCCTCTCTCTACATATCTACCCCTGTCTCTTTCTCTACTTATCTAGCTCTATCTCTCTCTCTCTCTCTCTCTCTCTCTCTATATATATATATATATATATATATATATATCTACCCCTTCTCCCTCTCTCTTTCTCTCACTATCCCTATCTCTCTCTCTCTCTTTCTACCTAGCTAACTCTGTCTCCCTCTCTCTTACTCTCACTCTCCCTATCTCTCTCTACTTATCTAGCTCTATCTCCTTCTCTCTCTCTCTCTACTTATCTAGCTCTATCTTCTTTATTTCTCCCCCTCTCTCTACCTATCTACCTCTCTCTTTCTCTCACTCTCCCTATCACCCTCTCTCTCAATCTATCACCCCTGTCCCCTCTTCTCTTTCTCCTTCTCTCTCTCCCTCTCCAGTCCGATGCTGCGAGAGCCTGCGACCGCCTCTCACGAGTTCAAAAAAGTACCGATAATCCACTGCGTCCGACTGCTTTCTGCTCCCTCTCCCTCATTTCTTCCTTGAGGGTCATTTCTGTCCTGGAATGACGACCGAAACACACCCGGAAAGTGCCGAGCGACGCCGCACTCCTCCTATATCGTGAAAATATGTGGAGGTTTTTGAGGTCAAAGGCAAAACGTCAACAGAAAACCTTAAACTTACACGATTGACCATTTTTCACCGATAATCGTCCCATTCCTCCGTCTTGGGTGGTAATAAGACATGCAAAAAACGGTTCTGTGACTCACCAAAATCAAAAAATCTGCTCCTCGAAGCCAATCCAAGTCCCGAAACGCAAAGTTAACACAAAAGATTTACTCCCGAGATTTAAAATACGTCCTACGCCACTGAGATCCAAAGGAACACTGACGTTACACTTGTTTTCTCCTGCCTTCGTGGAGCTAAAACAAGTGACGATCGACCGTGCGCACGGATGATATTTTCTCGTTATTTGTTTTTTTCTCCTTGTATTCGGCACAGTTTTGGATTTTCTTATGTTATTTGACTTCTTCTGTTTATCATACACAATTTAGATCTTTATTTGGGCTTTCTACAAGTTTTATTGATTATATTTTTTCTAATATTTCACTACCGATGAAAATGTCAATAAGGATATAACTGGGTATCGTTGACAGTAATAATTCTGACATTGATAAGCACTACTCTGGGTAAAGACAAATTTTCCTGGCTTGTGTTAAATGCTATTTAATAAACGATAACAAAAAATCACAAATAAAATGTCAGTTACTTATTAACATGATTGTTCCTGAAATGTTTGAACATTATATACTTCTTTTAACTCAAATTCTAGACATAAAACGAACTTATTGAACGCTTTTCATACTGATAATCATTACATTCTTTTAGAATTCTTAACTTTTGATATTCGATAAATTTCGCGGGGATAACAGTGCTGCCACCTACCGGGCAAGTCAGTAACTCGGTTGCCATGGAAACGCAGTGGTGTTGTGTACAAACATTCCCTTACATGTGATCGTGTTTTGACAGCTATACGTATTTTGTAGAGGTTTAAGCTATGGCTCTAAGAAACTGTTCAACGTGATTAATGAATACTTGCAAGAATGACTTATTGAAGTCCTTTCATGTGGAACATAATCCGAAATGCTGTAATTAGTATCATGGCAGACTCTTCAATGGTGTCCAAAACCTTTAACGATGAAGCGCGAATCAGTGAAATTGGATACAGATTATTTACCAGATAATTCGCAATGTTATAACCAATGTCGGAAACCAAGTCGAACATAAATCAAGCAAGAAGAAATAGAAATCACAGTGCCAGACGCATGATACTCACGTAAGCACGGATTAACCCATCAGCATGGATGCTTACACCGTCATTGGGCGCATTGGCGAAGGTGCTCATGGCGTTGTAGTCAGAGCGAAACACAACCTGACGGGGAAAACTGTGGCGCTCAAGAAGATCCCATTGCGGAGGCTGGATCAAGGGATGCCAACGACAGCGCTGCGAGAAATTAAAGCTCTGAGAGAGATTAATTCTCAGCATGTGAGTTTTAGTCACTTTTCATTTTCTTGTTCAGCGTGTTTGTTTTATCTTGTAAACCTTCGTGATGCTACGATATTTTCCCGACAGTATGTTATAACGTCGGGAA
>NC_061826.1:13664407-13676907 GCF_019202785.1 Penaeus chinensis | reverse complement strand
AAAAGTAAGCAAAAGATAAATTACAAAATTATTAAAAGTTAAAGAAAGCGAAAATAAACGGAAAGAAATGGAGCGTTAATAAAATTGGAAGAAAAGTGACACAAATGACAAAAACTAGGCAACTGATCAGTTATAGAATTAGATAAGATAAGATAAGATCATAAAACTAATAAAATGTTTGAATAACGAATCATAAGATGAATAAAAACGTGGTATCAGAAAAGCATTTGATAACGAAGGATTAAGCACAGAAACATGTGGGTATTGAATAACATAGTATTAACGCTACTGACGATAACCATATATAAATCTGCATAATTAACGTCATTGGGACCATTCTTATCATCAGTTATTATACTTAATTACCCAGTTTACCCACATCATTATTTCCACAACCATCAGCATTACCATAACAAAGTGCCCACCTTCGTCAGGATCTATCAAGAAATTGCTGATAAGGTTTTGGAAGTCCTTTAAGGAGTCCTCCCGTGGCTTGCGCTGGACATCCGGGATCATCACGACGTCGGTGAAATCGATCCTGAATTTACATAATAACTCAGCCATCCGCCGGTGTTCTGAAGCCAGATCGTCCTGGAGGTGAAGGGGTGACTGAGAACATGTGCCTAGTTATCTCATGCGTTTATAATTATGTGTAGATTCATTTATACGTGTATGTATAGTTGTATATATATTTATCTAAGGGTCTGTGTATCTTATGTCCTATCTACTTTCGTTCGGTTTTCTCAGTTTCTATCTACTCTCTCTCTCTCTCTCTCTCTCTCTCTCTCTCTCTCTCTCTCTCTCTCTCTCTCTCTCTCTCTCTCTCTTTCTCTCTCTCTCTCTATCTATCTCTAACTCTCTCTCTCCCCTCCTCTCTCTCTCTCTCTCTATCTCTCTCTCTCTCTCTCTCTCTCTCTCTCTCTCTCTCTCTCTCTCTCTCTCTCTCTCTCTCTCTCTCTCTCTCTCTCTCTCTCTCTCTCTATCTCTCTCTCTCTCTCTCTCTCACTTTCTCATTTCGTTTCTCCTCTTTTTTTCTGACTAGTAATCATAATGCACATTCTTTGATAGTACCGTATTTACCTTCACATAAGACGCGTTTGTTTGTTTTTTCTTAGTACAAAAAAATCCGTGTGTCTTATTACGAATGAGAGACTGAGTGCTGTACCGATAGACTAGTCTGCTGAGCATAAAGGTTGTTACTAGTATTAAAATGTTGAAACAAGTTAAATTATTACACATCGAAATATTGAAAAAAAGATAAATCATCACTCTACTGACATAAAATTCCGGTAAGAATCACGTCATCTCACTCTACCACCTAATTCATCATCCACAATGCACACAACATATACGGTATGTTTTTTACTTTTAAGATTTTTTTTTCCCCTGAAAATATATTGTTATAAAACAAGGGGCATTTTAAGTCAGGGTATGTGTACTGTGAAGGTATGTTTTTAAGTAATTATTTTGTTTCTCTAGATAACCTGAAAGTCAAAGACGTAATAAGCTTATCTACCAGTTTCCGGTCTCGAAAACTGATGCGAACCTCCGTTTACATAGCTCACTACTCTTTTTTTTTGTAACTAACATATACACAGACGAGTAAAATTACAGCGAGTGTAGATCACCATATATCTTAGTGCATTTATCAGTTAATGATAAAAGTATGCATACACAAATATCATAAAAAATATATTAATAAATAAATAACATTAATAACTAACAAAAAACACGTCAATAACAATTGTCCGCTTTAGTATGAACCTCCTTGAGGGGAGACACTGCATATGTCCTTATATTGCAATCATTCTAAAGTATAGGTATGCGTTTGCCTGCATACAAATGAGTACTCGTGTTCACATACAAACGAAGTTAAAATTCTTTAATTCAAAATGCACGTTTACATGAACACATATGTTATCTGCAAATGTAACATTTACCTTTTTGTTTGCGAGGCAGAATACCCGTAGTTTACACGAGGACCAGGTGGAACGAGTTGTCAAGATGTATGGAATTAACATAGTCAGGCCTGAAAAAAGTAATAACGATTACATTTTCTGTGTAAAGATGTGTCATATGTTTTTAGGGGTAACTTTGATAATCTTCAATTTTCCAAACGCATGTAATTTTACGATCAGTCAATCATAAAAACATCTGCAAATGATGACCAGTTTCTGAATGCACAATTGTATGTTACTTATAGAAAGAGATTTAAAAAACATTTATAGGCAGGCAGACTCAAAACAATATATGAATGTTAGGATAAGTTTTCACAATGATTTTATAACCTGGAAAACGACATCTGCGGGCATGTATCACCTAGGTGCTTTGATAAGGTAAATGTGCAGAAATACAAAACAACTGACCCAACTTTCCTTACGATTTTCATATTTTCTCGACATATTTTGCACGTGCGGATAATGTATGCATATACCTAATGCCCCAGACTCTCCATCATATCACAACAAAGAAAAAAACGTATTTAGAAAAGGAACATCTTTTGAAAACTAATCGATTCCATCGCCATCAGCCAAAACAGAAAACAGAAAAGGAACATGACCAACCCCTATTAAAAAATGATAAACATAAATAAAGCAAAGATAAAATAAAATGAAATGAAAATCCACAAAAGAGAAAGAAAGAAACATCACTCCACAGACACAATAGAATTCATCCACCCTGCCCTTAGCTCAAGTTAGGACACCTGCAGAGACAGAGACCCAATGCCAGGACCAACGAGACGAAAATCAATAGGTTAGCTCCGGGTGACTCATCTCGGCACATAAACGTTGTCCAAGGAGAATCAAGAACATATCGATCTGCTCATTGCTATATAGATGCTCTCTCTTTGTGACAGAGGCTTTATATAGTGCAAAACATAAGGAATCGAATATCTACATTCTTAAAAAACACAATTCGGTCTTTCTAAACTCCAGATGATCGAAAGGCTAAGCGAGGAGAGACCACGTGCGGCTAAAGTTTACGGTCGATAAGGTTAAGAGTTACACAGTCTTTCCGCTCCTTTCTTTTCTTCCTTTTTTAGTTGTTTTCCCTTCTTTCTTTATTTCCTTCTTATTTCTTAGTAGGACTACGCAACTTTGTGTCGTATGATGAACAATTGGCTTGGGGCGTATAGCAAAATATTATTTAAGTATAATACAAAAGGAAAAATGGACATCAAAGACAGCTTGTGTATCACAACACAAAATGAATGAGACGTAAAGACGAACGGAAGGCGCGAGAAAGACAAATAAAAAGGAGCAATGCAAAGAATGGCTTTAAACAGAAATGTAAAGAGACATATCCGCATATATATATATATATATATATATATATATATATATATATATATATATATATATTGTGTGTGTGTATATATATATATTATATATATATACATATATATATATCAAGATAGATACACAGATATTATATAAATTAAAAGAAAGATGATGGATAGATATATGGGTATAAATATAGATACAGATGTAGACAAACGTATATCTGAGGAGGCCCCTGCTCACCGCCATCGTCATACAGCCACCACACGTCGATGGTTCCCTGGGGCTGCTTGCGCGTGAACCGAAGCATGGAGTCCACCACCTGGGGCGCCACGACCTCCCCGCTAAGACCTTTGTACGTAGGACTCTTCTTCTTCTTGGCGAGCTTCAGGACGCCGAGGATGGTGTCCGAAGGAAGCCTCTCCTCAGCGGGCGACGACGGGTAGCTGGGCACCGAAGTGAGGTGGCCGGAGGTGGCGGCTGGGGAGGCAAGGAGGACCTTAGTCAGGAGGGTTTTGTCGCTCATGGAAAGACCTGGCTCTCTCGGAGCAATCATGGTCACGTGAATTTGTAGGAACTGATTTCAAGTAAATGTTCGTGAGTTTATGTTCATGTTCAAGAAGGGATGCTTTTCCGTACGTATTTCTGTATTAAACAAGCCATCTAAATTGAATTTGGGAAATATGTGTATGTTTGTGAGTGTGTTTGTGAGTGTGTGTGTGTGTGTGTGTGTGTGTGTGTGTGTGTGGGTTCTTGTATGTGTGTACATACATATATATAAACATAACACAAAAATGGAGGTTTAGCGATAACAATTTCTCTACTGACATTTCAAAATCAAGTAACTAGTGAATGCTAATCGCAATATTGGTAACGTAAGCGGAGAGACCCGTACGATTCAACTGCAAACTCGACAGCTAATCAACGCGCATACAGCATCCAAAGGAGCAAAAGGAACTCATATATCTACGCCACTCTGAGCCCCGTCACCAACAGCAGCCTAATGCAGGAGGCCAAAAGGAGGAAAAATAATAATGATAAAAAGGAAACCACACACAGACACTCGGGGACACTGGATATGCGTGCTACTTCTTCATACATCTAAGACGGCACACTACACAAGACCTACGTAATGGAGGAGCGCATGGTAATATCTAGCCAATGAAAAAAAAAGAAACTTCTGGCAGGCGTTCTCTATTTTATTTCATCCAGCACTCGGACTGGGCATGCGTTACCATGCATTCTGGGTTCCGGACTTGCAGTGAATGTGGCCCAATTAACTTTACCTTGAGTTAATTTTTGTAACCCGTGAGTTAGGGTTTTCGCAAGAGCTGGAAGAGATATGGCAAGTTACACAGGGAAAGTAAGAGCGTTGGATTATGTCATTAATTCTATAGAACCGTGTGCTGTTACAGAAACACGAGAGTAGAGAAATACCTAAAAAAAACTACACACAGACAAATTAATTTTGGATAATATAAACTTAGCATTTATTAATGTTATGTCTGCATAGTGTTTAACTAAAAAAAAAAAAAAAGTGAAGTGCCAAATCACATCTAGAAAAAGGCCCAAAGGGAGATTCAGAATTCAGAATTTTTTTAAAAAGAGATGTTGGTGTTGACTTAAGCGTCTTTTAGCCATATAGCAGCATACAATTCATAACTAAAACAAATGATAATGACAATAATAGTGATAATGATTCTACTAATGATGATAATACTAATACTAATAACGATAATGATAATGATGATAATAACGACAATGGTTATCACAGTTCACAGTAACAGTGGTGATAAAAATAATGATAATAATAACAATGGTGATAATCATCATAATAATAATGAGAACAGCAACAATAATAATTATAATGATACTGATATAAATAAATGATAAAAACGATGATAATAATAATGATAATAATAATAACAATAATATAATAACAACAATAATTGGAATAATAATGATAACAAAAACAATAATAATTGGAATAATAATGATAACAAAAACAATAATAATTGTAATAAGAATGATAACAAAAATAATGATATCAATAATGATAATAGCAATAATGATAATGATAATAGCAATAATAATGATAACATTAATAATGATTATGATGATAACAATAGTAGTAATAGTAAGTATATTGATAATGATGATAATGATAATACTAATAATAAAAACAATAATAAAAACAATAATAATAAAGACAATGATGTTGATAATGATGATAATATTAATTCTAATAATACTAATGGTAATAATAATAATAATAATGATAGTAACACCAACAGCAACAGTAATAATAATAATAATAATAATAATAATAATAATAATAATAATAATAATAATAATAATAATAATAATAATAATAATAATAATGAAAGTAACAATATTAATCATAATGATAATAATAATAATCATTATCATCATCATCATAATTAACATCATCAGCATCATAATACTACTACTAATTATAATCATAATGGTGTTAATAATAGTGCTAGTAATAATAATAACAATAACAATAATAATGATAATAATAATAATACAAATAATAATAACAATAATAACTATAATAATAACCATAATAATGATAATAACAACAATAGTGATAATAATGATATCAATAATAATAGCAATAATAATATCAATAATAATAATAGTAATAATAATGATAATAATGATAATAATGATAATAATGATAATAATAATAAAAATAATAATAATAATAATAATAATAATAATAATAATAATAATGATAATAATAGTAACAACAATGCCATCAATGCCAATCCTAATAACAATAAGGACTACGTCAGCAATAACAAAGGCAACACCAATAACAACAGCCTCGCGCTCGGCCCTCGAAGGCGGACGGGCGACGGCTTCGTCCAGGACTCACAGGGACTGATCTGCGTCTCCTTCTCGTGCAGGTGGGCGGGGTGGAGGCTCACTTCTCCGCCTTCGGGGTGTTGGGGCGCGGAGGTCGAGGGGGCGTTGTTGGAGGCGGCAGGATAGGAGGTCGAGGCAGCGAGGGTCTTCTCCTCCTCCTCGCTAACCTCCGTCAGGTTGGAGTAGTCGAGGCCCCCGTCCACGCGCAGGATGCCAACGGCGAGGTGCAGGTCGAAGGCGTAGCTGGGGGAGGTTGGATCAGGAAGCTGAGCATTTTAGAGTATCTTTTGAAAGAAAAAAGGAACGGTAGTCCACTGGAAAAGGAAAAAAAATGACAATATATCTAGTATTTTGAATTATTTCAGCTTTCAAGATCACCAGCCCGTGGAGCTAATGGAGCTTATAAACATAATCGAAATTTAAATGTTGTCACCATCATAATAAGCTACCATATTGCGAAAAGTCTAACCTGTACTGCTAACATCAATCAATCTTTATACTTTATACTTTATAGCCTATGAAGCTTGCTGGGCAATATAAACACGATCGAAGGATCATAACCAGTCAACATAAGACAATATAATATTGAGACCAAATCTAAAACGGATCGCTAACTTCAGATCAATATTCTCTTCCAGGAACAGCATCCCACGGTGCTTACTGGATAGTCTTGAAGTAGCTCTGAAGTTCCTCCTGTGGACACGTCTGCCAGTTGGCCTTGTAGCCCATGAGGACGGTGTTCGGGCGCAGCTTCCCGAGGCCGACGTTGCACATGAGGTTCCTCGCCGCCTGCTCTTGGGAGGGACCGTCGGCCAGGGTGTAGAACGCCCGGATCTTCCCTCGGACCAGCCACTTCGTCGCCTCAGCCGTCAAGCGGGTGCGCACTCGGTGGGGCTGTTGCTCCTGGGAAAGGTTTGGGAAGATAATTGTGTACTGTGTAAATTAGGGACACGCCGGTGATTGTTGAAGGCAGTACAAGTGAAAATGATAAAATCGCCTGCAGAATCCTCTCCAGGAATTCAAGGAGACAGTTTTACCGAAACGTTGAATTACTCTCACTTTTATCCACGCCTTCACTCTATCTCTAACCTCGCTAAAAGCCAATAGTAGCCATTAAAACAGAGACAACACATAAAAACAAAACAATAAATAGAGACAAACACCACCACCAAACAATCTACCTTGAGGCAGTGCCCGGCGATGAGCAAAGACATGTTTTTGGTGATGGAGTTGGCGAAGTGCAGGAGAGGAGGTCTGGCCGACGGCGCCCCACACAGCACCAGAATCTGAGGTCGGTAGGTCTTCACGTGCTCCTCCACTTGGCCCAGGGAAGCCACGGAGTTCAGGGCGAGGGTGTACGTCTGAGCCTGGGTTGACGATCCCCAGTTGACTTCTGTGAGAGCGGGAGAGTGGGAGAGTTCCTGGTCCTTAAAATCATTCGGGTTGAGAGGAAGAACATTACAGAGCATGAAAGTTGTTAAGATAAGTACGAGACATTTGCCAACAAATATAATAACAGTGAAATGTAATAAGTCAGAAATACATTTTAAACATTCCCACAGAATACAATAAAAAGATTACCACAAACTGAACACCCCCTTTTCACCAACTTACAAGGCAAACATACAAAGAATTCCTTAAACCACCGCAAAGAAAGCCCCTAACACTGACCCGGTTTCCTGTGTGCCACGACGAGATACAGGATGATAATGATGGCCACAGTGAGCAGCCCCGTCCACCACTGAATCAGGAACATGATGGCCGTGCACATGACGCCGCCCAACAGACTCAGCCACAGGTTGTAGTACTGACGAAGACAAAACATGACCCTTGGAGTAGTTCCTTTTCCCCAAGATGAGCGAGAGAATTCCAGAAGAAAAAACACATGTACACAAACTGTACTTCTGATTACACACAAATCGAAATAAACGCCAGACACTTAAGCATATACACAAGGACACTTGTTCAAAATGAGTAAGAGAATTCAAGAGGAAAAAATATATGTGCGCAAATTGCACTTTTGATTACACACATACCGAAATAAACGCCAGACATTTAAGTATATACACAAGTACACTAGTTCAAATTATCTAAACCACACTCACGCCCACCTCACCCAGCAATCATCATAAACGCGACCGCACCCGAATTCTCGTGAACAATACACCACCCCAGAAAGACTGACATGTTATCGTGATTAATAACCACGAATAAGAAAGAAAGAAAGAAAAAGCTGAAGCATTACACCCAGTGCTTGTGGTGATTTTCTGTAATGTAATGAAATATAATCTTGAAATATAAATTCCATAGAGATAAAAATGTCTCGAAATTCAAGTTCTACAGTCTGGTATGAATATGTAATTCTAAATGACACTATATAAGTAAACATATGATTCTGTATGAATTTGCATATTCCTAAAAAATGATGAATTTGTGTAAAGTAATGAAAATAAATACTCTTTTCGGACACCAATTTTCCATCACTCATTCCCCTCGCGTTGCTCGTCGAGGCTGACCTTGAACGTCGGCCTCCACCCAGGAATGCGCTGCAGGGAGGCGTGGAAGGTGGAGAAGTTGATGAGGGCGTAGGCGGCCAGGAAGAAGTTGGTGATGATGGGGGCGATGGCGTCTAGTCGGGCTGTTGGAGAGGGGGGGGGTGCCAAGGGAGGGCGTGAGAGACGTAATGCGCAGACTATTCTGTTTTATTTTGAATTTATTTTTTATTTTTTTCATTTTTTTTTCCTTCTTGCTAAATTGGCCTCTAGATGCTGTACATGAGCTAATTCGTATTGCTAATTAACCTTTCGTTTTGGGGAACCAAATGCCATGCATGTGTCATGTCGTTTCGCTAAACTGTCCCTCAGTTTAGCGAAACAAAAGCTGATGCACGAGTCAAATCATTTCGCTAAAATGGCCTTTCGTCTAGCGATGCAAAATACCATACACGATATATTTTCTTTCGCTTATATTCATATTACGCTGATAGCTGCTTGCGTAAGCAGATTAGGGTACAGATTTAGTAACCAATTAGCCTTCGTTAATTTCTAAATGAACTCTAATGCGTCCGCTCCACTAGCCTCGATCGTCTTTTGTACGTGATGGCCGGAGTGCGTTCATGGTATTCGCCCCGTGACGGATTTTGATAAATACGCTTTTTTCTTTTTTTCATGCAGTGCTAGTCACTTTTAATTCATATTTATTATCGCTTGATGGTATATATGTATATATATGCTTATGCAAATAATATAATAAATAAATCAAATATGTATATCATATATGTATATATATACATATATATATATATATATATATATATATATATATATATATATGTATATATATATATATATTTATTTATATATGTGTGTGTTATGTGTGTGTGTGTGTATGTATGTGTGTGTTAGTGTGTGAATGCGTGCGTGTATATATGTATGTATGTGTGGATGTGCGTGTGCGCGTGGGCGTGGCACTCACCGATGAGGGTGAAGACGAGGACGATGAAGAAGGTGAGCACGTAGCCCCTGTACGGCTCGTCGTTCTTGCCGTAGCCGCGGGCGAAGAACTCGATGTACGGGTACAGCTTGTCCTTGCAGAGAGCCTGTCGGGAAAGAGCCTGTGTAAGTGGGTAATCTGCGTTGTACTGAGGGTCACGTTTAAGACTTCAAGGGAAAAGGCGTTTGGATGAAGTTTATGATATGGTGATGACCTTAACGATTTCGTATGGGGTTGAGCAAAAAAACAAAACAAAACAAAAAACAAAATATATATATATTAAGATAATCAATGTTTAACGCGTTTGCTTTCAGACTAATTCATACCATGTTCTTTTGTTCGTAAATCATTCATAAATAAATAAGATGCAATACGAGCTTTTGCGATGGCCAAAACCATTCAAAGACTGAGTTGAAAAAAAAAATTGAATATCAGAACGCGTTTGTATTCAGATCCGTAAACCCTTGATGAATGAATAGTAAACAAAACGTTGCTTATCGTACCCATAGCGGGAAAAAATACGAAAAGAAAACAGCACGGACAAATCAGGTCACACGCGATCTTCCCTCCGCTGTACAGAAAGTAATTGAAGTTCGTCGCGTGAGTCGAAACGTGTAATTTAAGCCTCAGTCAGTCATTCTTTGCTTTTTGCTATCTGTCACCCTGTCTGACCTGATTTTCCTGCCACCAGCGTGGGACTTCCTTACTCTAAGAACTACCTTGACGCGTCATTTTCCTGCCAGCACTATAAGCCCTAACAGCTGCCCTGACGCGGGTATTCTTTCTGCCAACACCGTGGGACTTCTTTACCCTAAGATCCGCCCTGGCGCGTTTTCTTTACCGTAATAACTGCCCTGACAACACCGTGGGACCTCGACCAACACCATACCCACCTGGAAGACCTTGGGAGCTGACACGATCGATGCCAGAGCAGATGAAAGCGTGGCAGCGAAGCATCCGGCGTATATGAGGGGGCCGACCACCGCCACGAGCTCCATTACCTGCAAGACAGCTTTGGGAATAGACTCTCGAAACTCTGAAGCGTTTAAAGATGAAAGAAAATGATAATAGTATAATAATAATAATAGTAATAATAATAACAATAATAATAATAATAATAATAATATGACAGTATAATGATAATAATAATAATAATATGACAGTATAATGATGATAATAATAATAATAATAATGATAAAATTATAATAGTATAATAATGATGATAATAAAATGATGATAGTATAATAATGATGATGAGGATTAGGAAAAATAGGACATGAACTTTCGTTATAAAAATAAGGAGATAATTAATATGTATTGATTATATGGTAGCACCTAAATTAATGTCAAAATGAACGTATAATTCCCCTGTAGACCTTTTGTGCATGCCTCTAAATATAAACCCATACATAAATCAATTTACTTCAAAATAACTTAACGTCGGTCTTGATAATATTTAAAAAGCAAAGCAACGCCCTAACCACCACTCATCACGCTAAAGTCTAAACGCAGGAACTGGAAAACCCAGCCAGCAAAGGCCACTCCCGAAACCAAAGAGGGAATTCTAATTGGCTTCAGTCTGACTTGAGAGTAAACAAGGGTTTCCTGACACAATCAATGCTTCATCAGTATTGATATTTCAGGCGAGCCACTCTGTGAGAGGCGGCCGGACCCTTGGTCAATACGAAACTTTGAAAAGGCGCGAGTTATGCCATCCTGCAATTCTTTTCTGAATCGAAGTAGAATATCTTGGATTCTTGAAATGATTATTTAGTCCTGTATGCAAGGAAACAGGGAGCCCGCAATTCCATTAGTCCTCTTATGTACATGCAGTGTAAATATATATGTATATATATATATATATATATATATATATATATATATATACACACACGTATATGTGTGTGTGTGTGTGTGTGTGTGTGTGTGTGTGTGTTTGTGTGTGCGTGTGTGTATGTGTGTATGTGTGTGTATACTTATCAAATATTGCACCGAAAGGACTGTACCGTATATGGGCATACTCGAATCGTATCAAGAATATTTCATGTAAACTTCCAAGGCGGGGACTACCACAGAGACAGATATAGGAAATGGAAATAAGGCAAGGGATTACGAGTTAATGAAACCTTTGCCTCTTCGCGAAAGGCTTTGTGCATCTATCTATGGCCGAGTCAGTCCGTTCTCTCTCACGTCCTGTCCGTGTATATTGTTATCGATTTATACATTTGTTTGTCTGACTATCTATCTGTCTATCTATCTATATGTATATATATCTGCCCATGTATCTATGTACAGTATTTATCTAACTGTAGATTATTTAGTTATAAATATATTCTCTCTCTCTCTCTCTCTCTCTCTCTCTCTCTCTCTCTCTCTCTCTCTCTCTCTCTCTCTCTCTCTCTCTCTCTCTCTCTCTCTCTCTCTCTCTCTCTCTCTCTCTCTCTCTCTCACACACACACACACATACACACACAAACACACGCACCATCTATCTATCTCTTTGTCTAACTCTCTGTCTATCTATCTATATATCCATCTATCTTCCTACCTATCAATCTATCCAGATTCTCTAGATAATCTACCTACCTATCCATTCATTTACCTATATGCATATCATATATCTGTATGAGCGCACTGTGTGTGTTCGTGCACGCGCGTGAGCAGTCCGCCAGACCCGAAGTCGCCGTCGTCCTTACCTGCGAGCTGTTGTGCAGGCCGTACTCGCAGGTGGTGTTCTGGCACTCGGCGAAGGACCAGTCGGCTGCCTGCGTGACGTTGCCCGTGGCGTCCCTCAGCATCACGGCCCCCGACACCACAATCAGGAACAGGTAG
>NC_061826.1:13651907-13659407 GCF_019202785.1 Penaeus chinensis | reverse complement strand
AAAGTGAGATAAACAGAATGCTAATGGGAGTTTGGGAGACTTGCAAAAAAGTTAATAGCAAAGAAGATAAAGGAAGAAATTATGTGGATAAAGCTTTGAAAGAAGACTTCCAGTGGCTTAAATGTTTCAGATCCATTATTATTATCATTATTATTATTATTATCATCATCATTATCATAGCATTATCGTTATCGTAGTTATTATTCTATTTTTAGAATACATCATCCAGTTGTTCGAACTGGATTTTTTTCTTCTTTTTTTTCTTTTCGTATCGATTTGCGAAACATCCCATCGATCGTCAGGTAGTCAGAAAATACCGGATTTGCTCGTACCTAAAGTCAAGTTACTAGATTTTGTGGGTTAATCATGGTGAAACGGCCCTTTCTCCTTTATTACGCATCGGTTTGTCAGTAAGTACATCATAGTTAAATAAATTTAGCACGAGCTCTGCTTGATTTATGCATAGTCAATTTGGAAAATAAATATTTTACCGGGAATCCTATTTCGTTTGATTTTCAACGTCCTTCTTTCTATTCTTTCTTTTCGATTTTTTGGGTGCGTGTCTAAATGGAAATCCTTACGGTAGGCCTACATGCTTAATCATTATCATATACAAATCAGCTATTAATTCCAAATGTTAGTAAACTTTGTCTTCGTTTTTTACAGCAAAGGGAACAGCTGATCAAACTCCGGAAGAAGCTGGAGAGCGAACGGGAAGCGACGACGGAGAGTCAACCAAAGGGCGAAGGACCAGAGGGCGCTGGAGATTCAACCCAGAGTGCCAATGACGCGGACCTTCAAGCCGACGCTCTCATCAAAGACCAAGTGTTCCTCCTTCACAAGCTTGAGGAATACGAAAGCCTTGTGAAGCTTCACCAGCAGGAAATCCGAAGAGTCTTCGAAATGGCAGAGGAGAACTTGCAGGTCATCAGCCACTATCAGGAGGAGATCGGCTTCCTGAAATCGACGATGGAGATCCAGAAGCAGTTTCCCGAGTTGGACCTTGGTCGGGAGCCGCGCTTCGAAATCATAAAGCCTCGAACGGGGAGCTTCGAGTCGTAACTCACCCCAATATTCTTCCGTGATCAAGCCATTCTAATCACTCTTAACTCAGTCTTCATTACTATTATTATTTTAATTATTTTGAAATGTATGATTGCTATTTGGAAAGGATCTCTCTCATCATACATTTATAGCAGCCCCTTGTATTTCCCTTGCACTTACTGTTGAAACCGGTGAAGCCCTTGGCCAGCTCTTCGTCGTCGAGAGGCCCCACGATGGCTCCGATCACAAAGTCGACAATGGCGACCAGCAGCACCACTAGAAGCACCAGTTGGGCCTGTAAGAAAAAATAGAGCTTTAAAGTTATTTTTTTGGCCATTTATCATTCGCTGAAATGTATGATCCAAGTTTTACCCTTTACTTGTCCAATGTTTCATTGGCCAACGTTGATCTGATGAGAATCTGACTTCTTATTTATTATTAACGACAAGCGAATTAGCGTGGTGTGTACTCTGCAGCACGAAACGAGGGCGGAACGCTTATATTTATCGCAAGCTGACAACTGCAAAAGGTCATCTTCCCAGAATATCTGATCCAGTAAGTTCCAGTTTCTCTTATTTTTTGTGCGCGAATCTGGCCGCACCTTTCCAGTTTTCTGGCATCGTTCTGTGCTTGCAGTTTACTATACATCAGGCTAACTGGACCTGTTTTTCAAAAGGGATTGCAGACTTTTACGGAAAGCAAAATGTATGCTGTGAATCTTATTAATGGAAATACAATACTTACTGATATGGTAGTTTTAGTGTTTGACCTTTCTGAATTATTTTTCTTTTAAGCTTTTCCTTCTTTCCTCCCCTTTTCTACATCCTCTATTATTCTATCTCTATCTTTTTTTCCTCTTTCTCCTTTTTCTCCTCCCCTCCTCCTCCTCCCTCTTGTCTTCGTCAATCAATCTTCACCATTCTTCTCCTACCCCACCCCCTCTTCTGCTCTCCCCATCCTCCTCCTTTTCTTCCTCCTACTCCTCCTCCTTTTCTTCCTCCTACTCCTCCTCCTTTTCTTCCTCCTACTCCTCCTCCTTTTCTTCCTCCTACTCCTCCTCCTCTTCTTCCTTCTGTTCCACCTCCCTTCCTACCCCCCCTCTCTGTCTACCTCCCCTCCCCCTCCCCGCTCACCCTGGCTTCCCACTCCATGCCGATGACGCAGATAGCGAAGAGGACGACGAGGGTGACGGTGCCGACCACCCGGACGTCGTTCACTCCGCCGTCGACGATTTTGACGTGGAAGGAGGCCAGGAGGTCGTTGATGGACTCGCAGAAGCCCACGATGTACATGGAGGCGGCGATGGCGTTGGCGACGGAGAAGATGAGGCCGATGGCGCCGCCGAATTCGGGTCCCAGCGAGCGGCTGATCATGTAGTACGTTCCGCCTGCGGGAGCGGATCAAAGGGTGGGGAAGATCTGCATACCTCCATCTTACTCTCTCTGTCTTTCTTTTTTCTCCAACTTGCTCTCTCTCTCTCTCTCGCTTTCTCTCTCTCTCTCTCTCTCTCTCTCTCTCTATATATATATATATATATATATATATATATATATATATATATATATAATTATATATATATATATATTATATATATATATTATATATATATATATATATATATATATATACTCTCTCTTTCTCTCACGTTCTTTCATTCTCTCTCTCTTTCTCTCGCTGCATATCTTCCCTCCAAGGCTGAGAGGAAATTAATTTTACATAAACAAACTTCTGGAACTGGCTTTTGTTGGGAGGTCTCAGAAAAAATCTATAATGGTGAAATAAGAATCCTGATTATGTTTTGTTCACACAATATTCTTATCAACACTAGAAAATTACATTTATTTGTCCATAAGTGAAAAACAAATATTGGCAGTTACTCTGACTGTTTTCCCATTTTTCGAAGTTAGCACTGACTCAGGGTCACATTAATTCACAAGTATGCGCTGCTATTACCGATCGAATCTCGCAGTAGGAGCTAGATATTTTGACACGGGCTGAATAAGATAATAGTTTACATATCCTGCCGGGAGAGACACGGATCAAAGGAGAAAATAAAAAAAAAGAACAAAGGACACCGAAGATTCACGAGTAAACAAAACAAAAAGACCTTCCCCAGCGACAAGGTCTTGTGGACAAAGGAACATGAGCGTTGTACAAGCTGGGTTCCCAAAATAGCGGTATGTCCCTGGGATGAGCACCGGTAATGAAGTCACCCGCGTTGCAAATGTTAAACCGTGGGGTGTTGTCACGCTGGGCCACCCAAAGGTCGGGGAGAGACTACCCGGCACGTGGTGTGGCACAGAAACGAGTAAAGATGATGTAATATAAAGGAAGGGAGACGGTGGGAGCGAGTTGTTGGAGAGAGAGAGACACGGAGGTTGAGTGGATGGTAGATAAAATAGGTTTGACATGAGCAATACAAGAACAAATAAGAAATAGGATATATGAAACTTTGAAGAGATATATAAAAAGGGAGTGAACTTTGACAAACAGTTTAAAGAGATATGACGAAAAGACGAACGATAAAGAAAATAGAAATGAAAATTAAAGGAAAAGTTATTCGGCTTGGAGAAAATGGAAAAGGAAATGAAAACCAATCAAAAACGAAGAAAAATAAAACTTTAAATTAATCTCTAGGAATGAATTCAGTCGGTGATCGAAAAAAATACTCAATTCTATCAAAAAAGAAAAGGTAGAGATAAAGAAATAAAGGCAAAGAAAAGAAAACGAGGATATTAAAAATCAAGAAAAAAACAACACCAACCAAGCGACCAGACAGCTTCCTCGGATCACTGAGCACCGCTGATAGCATGTGCCATGTGATAGAGACAGACTCCCGACGCCCCGGCTTTGATCAGACGCGGGCGGAACCAAGGAATCCCAAAAGACGCCCTTCCTTACACGGACGCCAGTGAGCCGCTCGGGAGGCGAGAGGAAGAGACGCGCGTGTGAGTCGGTGTGGCAACGGTTTTTCTTGTGGAAGTGGGGGATGGTGAAGAAAATGGCGATGGTGATGATGATGGTGGTGATGATAATGATGGGTATGGTTGTAATGATGTTGTTAATGATAATAGCGATTGTAACGTTAATGATAATAATAGCAATGGTAGTAATGATAATAATAATGATAATGAAACTAGTACTAATGCTAATGATACTATTAATAATGTGATGATGAAACTAATAATAATAATAATGATGGTGGTGCTAATAATAATAGTAATAATGATGATGGTGCTAATAATAATAGTAATAATGATGATGGTGCTGATAATAATAGTAATAATGATGATGGTGCTGATAATAATAGTAATAATGATAATAATAATAATAATAGCAAAGATAATGATAATGACAGCAACACCAATGAGAATAATAATGTTATTAACGAAACAATAACAGCAATAATAATCATAATGAGAGCACTGCACCTTCCAAAAAAAAACACAGACGAGCGAAAAATAAATCAACCCTTTCCCAAAATAGAAGAATTTCCCACAGCTCGCGCACAGAAATCACGTCTGACAGATACCGCGTTCATCCTCCTCCCTTCAACAGGCTCACGGCGGATCACGAGTGTACATACAGAGTATATTTTTTATCTCTCTCTCTAGTAGTAAAATAACTGTGTCTACTTTTAAATATTTACGGGGCGGTTTATTTTCTCCAGACCGTGAGAACGATTTTTTTTTTTTTTTTGCTCCAGTTCTTCGCGATGAAAAATAAATATGTAAATGAGAATGAGGATTAGACTTGTACAAACAGTTATATATATATGAACAAAAAAATATCCGTAAAGCAAGATAGATAGATAGATAGATAAGTAGATAGAAAAATAGATAGATAGATAGATAGATAAGTAGATAGAAAAATAGATAGATAGATAGATAGATGAATAGATAGATAGATAAATAAATAGATAGATGATAAATATATAGATATATAAATAAATAGATAGATAGATAAATAAATATATAGATAGATAGGTAGATAGATAGATAAAGAGATAGATAAGTAGATAGATATGCACTTGTATGTAAATCAGTGTCTATATATATTGTTGAATTTTGTTTTAGTTTTAGTTGATTATGCATAAATTTCTACAAACATTGCGTTGTATATGAAGACGAAATTTCATTAGAAAGAAACATGAAAATTCCGATCGCCTCCTTGAAAGACAGCTCATAAAAAATAAAGGTAATGATAATGATACTGATAAAAAAACAGAAAAAATACGATTGCCATACACCTCACCTCCCTAGAAAGATAATTCTTATAAACAGAAAAAAAAACAAGGAAAAATA
This sequence comes from Penaeus chinensis, assembly GCF_019202785.1. NCBI lineage: Eukaryota > Metazoa > Arthropoda > Malacostraca > Decapoda > Penaeidae > Penaeus > Penaeus chinensis. The sequence goes on along the minus strand of NC_061826.1, from coordinate 13,654,059 downwards.
CGACCGCCTGAAATAATACAACCTGAAAAATAGGAAAAATACGACTGCCTGTAATAACACGACCACTGAAATAATACGACCGCCTGAAAATACGAAAAATACGACCGCCTGAAAATACGAAAAATACGACCGCCTGAAATAATACGACCGCCTGAAACTCACCTCCCTAGAAAGACAATTCTTATAAACAGAAAAGAAAACAAGAAAATACAAAAAAAAAAACGGCAGTCATGTAACTCACCTCCCTTAATCTGGCCGTTGGTGGAGATGGCGGACATGGAGAGCGAGGAGATGACGGTCACCACGTTCCCGCAGGTCACGATCAGCAGGCCGTCCACTGGATGACGCAGCAGGGATGACGTCATGAGCAGGAGATGGGGGGGAAAAAGCAGGTGTTGTCATTTTTTTTTTTTTTTTTTTGCTCATTTATATATTTGTTTATTATTATTATTGTTTATATGTATATTTATTTTTCCCTTTTTCTTTTTCTTTTTCTTTTCTTCTTTTTTTTAAGTATAGAGAGGATGTTGAGAGAAACAAAGGGGTAACGAGCAAGAGATGGGGGAAGTGAGTGGCGTTACATTTAAAAGTTTCTCAGGGAGAGACATCGAGAGCAAGCGCACAGATGGCAGGTGTCTTTTCGTTTTAAAGTTGTAGGAGTTGGTAACATAAAGAGGTTTTTAAGGTGAAGAAACGAGCAGATGGGAAATCAGGTGGTGTTCATTGTTAAAACAAAAGCATTGTGAGTAAGTGGAGTTGCCGTGTAAGAAATAAGGACGCGGGTGTGTTATTTTCTTATTCAAAATAACGTTAAATACTATAGATTTATACGGGATGATGTCACACTGACGATCCTTAATAATCATTTTTTTGAAAAAAAAAAGAAAAAAATCCTAAATGGATATTGTGAATGGAAATAACACTGTCCATCAAAATAATAGATTCGTTGGATCATCAGTTGATTCAGCAAACTGACTGGAAAGCAAAAGCTGAAATTATGCTTCAGCCAATCAACCAAACAGCGTCGACTCCGCCTTCGTCGTCTGTTTTCGCCCCTTGTTTACTCTGCCAACAAGACGTACTGATAACCTTCGTCACAATCACACGCGCGTGCGCACCCTCACCTATAAAAATACACTCATGCACATATACACACATATACACACACGCACACACACACACACACACACACACACACACACACACACACACACACACACACACACACACACACACACACAGTACAGCGCTACACTACTGTAAGTTTGCCTTAAATTAATATCCTAAGTCAACACATTATTGATTGTAGAAGTATCTTGACATTTACTGTAACACGTCACACAATGTATATCCCACACTCTATATTAGAAAATAAGTTCTATTTTGCCTTGTATATGACATTTAATCTACCCAATGCTGAAGCCCTGTCAACAAGGGAAACATTTTGTAAATAAATCACGAACCATGATATAAATTCCTTTATCAACACTTGATTTTTCGAATTTTATAGCTTGTCACCTGTTGAATAGTGTTTACTTGGACTTCGAATTATAGATTTTACTGCTACAGAATTATGAAGCATTAGATATGTGCGTGTATGTATGTGCGGTCATGTGCGTGCCATTATTTTAATACGGAAGTGAACATGCAAATGAAGACGGACAGAAAACGAGAAAGGGAAAAATAAAGTGGTGATAGATATGGCATTCTCAGTGTTAATGCATTGCGCTTAAAGATTACTGGAGATAGATAGGTAGATAGATAGATAGATAGAGAGGAGAGAGAGAGAGAGAGAGAGAGAGAGAGAGAGAGAGAGAGAGAGAGAGAGAGAGAGAGAGAGAGAGAGAGAGAGAGAGAGAAAGAGAGACAGACAGACAGACAGACAAACAGACAGACAGAGAGAGAGAGAGAGAGAGAGAGAGAGATAAAGAGAGACAAACAGACAGACAGACAGAGAGAGAGAGAGAGATAGAGAGAAAGAGAGAGAGAGAGAGAGAGAGAGAGAGAGAGAGAGAGAGAGTGAGTGAGAGAGAGTGACTGAAAGAGAGAGAGAGAGAGAGAGAGTGACTGAAAGAGAGAGAGAGAGAGAGAGAGAGAGAGAGAGAGAGAGAGAGAGAGAGAGAGAGAGAGAGAGAGAGAGAGAGGAGGGGGG
>NC_061826.1:13594407-13616907 GCF_019202785.1 Penaeus chinensis | reverse complement strand
AGATGCTACATATTATTAAAAGTTTGATTATAAATGACCCTTGCTTTTGGAATAATGTGATAGTAAATCAAGCTGTGCATCCAAGACCTTTAATTACTTTTTTTAATGGGTGACTTACAACCAGCACAGAAGACCATAGACTTTGTTGTGCTTACCTTTAGCATCAATTGGTATCATTTATCAGATTGAAGAATAATGAACCTCTTCATCTTGTGTCACAATGAATGTAACTTCTTCTATAATACTAGTTTTTAAAATTTCATTTCTTTCATTGCTTTTATATATTTTATGAATTTTATTCATGACACTGAAGACAACCCACATTTATCTATTTATTTACTTTCAAAAAGCAAGATGTTGAACAGGATTCAGTAAATAAAGTAATGGTCAATGGTTACACTTTATTTTTTCATCTTTTTGGTATAATAGAATGTCAAGTGATCATTTTTCTTTGTAACCTACACAACATACATAACCACATTAACTCAAGACTTATGCATGTGCAAGAACTAGTTTTCCATTCTACACCTATACTACAGAAATGTGTTAAACCTAGCAAATCAGTGGCTTACACTTCTATGCATAAAACCTAATGTCAGTATTAAGAGAAAAAAAATCATAACATAAATGTCAATGGACAGAATAAAAAACAAAATAATGAGGTTTAGTTAGCACTTTGAACATTTACACAGAGTAAGAATACTTTTGTGTGTGTGTGTGAAGGGTGTGGTGTTACACAAACACACAATGTCAAAAATTCTTTACAGAAAAAAAGAACACTTCTACATCTTACTGAGGAGTTGACATGACTTCAGTTTTATTTCTGAAATCACAAACTGTCTCCCTTTCAGCTTAATAAAAATAAGAGAGCACATCTCAACTGTCACTTTTTGAAACAACAAAATAAAACCAAAATGTACTGAGTATTCAAAAGCTTAGAGATATGTGAAATACAATTGTTCTTTCTATACCTGTATTTTGGTTTACACTGATTACACAAAATAGTGTACAAATCTATGCACTGTTTGTGAAGGAGGAAATGTATTCTTGCTTAGCACTTAATCCTACATCTTAAAACAATATTTGGTTTGTACACTATGCTTGAATTTAACAATTATTCATCAACATTCAGCACAGGACAACTCCATAAATCTTACTGAAATACATTTATATGTCTAAGTATGCACATATACCAAATATGTATAGGGGTGATTTACTCACGTTTTCCTCCTCAACTGTTGTATTTTATTAAAAATATATTGGCTGTTTATTCTTTTTATATAACTATATCACAAATATTGTTCATCTAACAATATGAAGAAGGATATCTTGTTTACATAGAGTTCAATACACTACTCAAAATTCAAGGTCTTTAAACTTCAAAGTTTGATAAAAGTAAGGAAATATCCTGTTTTTGTTACAGAATGATTATCATTTCTTGCATGCATGCAAAATATCTCTTACAGCCTGTCTCACATTTCATTACTTTATCCCTTGAGCCACTTTTACTGATGAGCATGTAATTATGATAACAATCAAATGCAGTAAAATATAATACAAGGAAGCAAATTGAGTTTAATAAACAAAATAAAAAATTAAAGTTTTCAGGGTAGATGACAGCACTCAATACTTTGGACAAGTATAATTATTAAATATGAGCAACAACTGAAAATGCCCAGGAGCTCTATTGCAAAGACCATCATTACATCTGCCTGGCTAATTCAATAATCCAGTTTCAATAATTTTTTTCAAGGCTGGCTTCATTGTATCATAACCCATTTGCCCCGAATTTATGTTCTGTCCCCTGTATTTTTTTGTGAATGTTGCAACATACAGATGGCTCCACATGTGCTCAGCTGGCAAGGCATCTATCACTAGCCCTAGTGACCATTCCCTGAATTGGCAGGAAAATGTGTTTTTCTTTCTGATAAAGTTGACATTGATACTGTCATTATTGTTATTGATGTTATGATTATTAAATTATTATTACAATCTCAATAACATTTAAGACAATGAAATGGTGCAAAAAAAACCCTTTCCAAAAGTCAAGGAAAAGGGTAAACTGGTGAGGTATGTAGGACTAATAACCAACTCCTTGGTGACTAAACACTTGTAGAGCCATCTAAGTGTAATTACAATAAATTAACTTCTATTATATTGGTCATGGCATGTATTCTTGCCATAAAGGGTGATTGGGTTAAAACACATAGACACTTCTTTTGCATCAGAGAAGAACAATATTCACCAAAACACTCACTCATCTTTACAGCAAGTATAAAAACTATATCTAATCAGGCTGCTCCAGTTCTGACCTTGTAATGGACATCCTGCTTTTTACAAAAATGATGAAAATGTGTATGGCAATGCATATGTTTATGTGATGTGTGTGTATCAGCATGCATTTATAAGTTTTATGGGGAAATATAACAAGCCTGACAGTACTTGAGTTATAATTACATTAAAAAAAAAAAAAATTGAATTCCATTCCTTTTATTTTCAGATTACAAGCTTTGGTCTCAATATATTCAAACCTCAATTCAAAATCTAACAAATCACCAAAAAATTACCAATTTACATGATTGTGACATACCTACTCTTACCAATTTTACACACGGTAAGATTTTTCTTATCAAAGAAAGTTTTATGTTAAGGATTTCTGACTAGTTCCTGTTCAATACAAGTCTCATTATCCTGGTATTAGTATTCTGCACACAATTTTATATTAAGTGAAAGTCTAAAAAGAGATTTACTTATCTGGAATAGGAGCACAAAATAAAATATGACTGAGATGGCAACATATTACATTCTAAACCAATAAAAAATGTATTTCCCATGATAACTGATCAATTAAACTTTTTTATCTGCTGTTCAATTATGTTAAACTTAGCAATTGACCATTTACTTCATAAATGAAGCCAAAGTGCATCCCTCACATGCAAAGGAACACCTTCACAATCCACTTGTAATCCAGTGCTTACAAATAGGTATAAATCAGTCCCTGACTTTTCCTGTTACAAAAACATTATGGCCCTTCAATGAAAATCAGCTACTTAGGTTACACAGCATAGTATGTATAACAATATAATATATAATAAATAGAATCTCAGGGTTTATAATATAAATGAACATGCAATCAGTGACTTTTAATACAGATTTTTAGAAACCCCTTGCAATCTGTCTCACATCATCCTCATCTCACACATCCTTTATTTTGATGTAAATGAGATTTCAATACAATCTAAAAATGAGAACCAGAAATGAGATCAAAATTTTGTATCATTTTCATCACACTCGAGGCACCATTATATAATGACATTACATGAATTACAATCCACTTTTTAAAACATGTTTGAATTTTTTGAATGGGAAACATATTCTTACAGCTAGAAAATAAAATCTTAAGTCTTAAAAAAATAACATACTAGTAGATTACAAACTGGTGGAAATTACCCTACACAAGTTTACATAACAAAGTACCAGTCTTTAAAATAAATAAATATCACAAAGCACGTATTATAATGGGAATGCAGCATTTCCAAGAATAAATTGCACATATCAATACTGTACAAATCAAACTCTCAAAAAGAAAGAGTCTGATACAAGACTTTCCTTTTCCAAAAGCCAAGGTCCAAATATGCATGCACAAACATATATAACTTAGAGGCCTTAAACTACATTCATTACGATCAAGTTTACTGGAAAAAAATGCACATTTAATTGCCCTATGCTGAAAATTTTCTGAAATCAACAAAAGCAATATGGCACAAGCAACAACAATCATTTATTGTTTGAGAATGATAATCAGTATCTCTAACTGGGTGACTTCGAGAATTTTCAAAATTTCCAAAACATTAAGTAAAATACAACTCTTTCTTTACTCTCTTCTTAATAATATTTGTTTCTTCTTAATAATATTTGTTCAGGTCAATAAATATGTTTGGACTAAGACAGGCTGCAATCTGGAGATATTCCCAGAAACACATATTGATGTTTGTTCCATAATGTAACCTCGATCAGTCCTTTTTTTCATGCTGAGGCTCTTCTGAAAAATAAAAATGCTTGCGTGAACATTATCATACGACAAAATTTGAACTTAAACCCTTTATGTCTATACAAAATTTGGTGTGTCTTTATAGCCTGTTTACAACTGTAATACATTTACCAGTAGTAAATACATCAAAACAAATCTTTATTACGGATATTTGCTTTGCATTATAGTAGACATAAATCTGCATAGTTTCACTTTTTAACTTATAAAGAGGAAGTATTGTAACCGTATCAATATATTCTAGCTTTCTGTGATATATAATATTTAATGCACAGTTGTGTTTTCTCACCATAAAATCCCTCACAGAATTCTTACTCCTTAATACTAAGGCAGTAAAAATATTACACACAACTTAATACAAAAATATTACACTACTGCACTTTATATATTTTTACTATATGCAAAGTAAATGTAAAATAAAAGACACACAATTCTGAATAAACAGGAAATAATTCACAAATACTATCTCACCTGAATAAACTCATTTCCCAATATTTAAATGCTATGTTATTTCAATATTCTTTTCAAAATACATACTCTCTCATTAGGATGCAGTCTTTGCACAATGAAAAAACTCAATCTTTTCTGTAACTTACCTTCCTCCTCGTCTGCATCCATAATATCAGAGCACCAGATGGAGTAGCAAATCAGAGAGAGAAAGCCAAGGGGCAGGCCAAAGAGCACGGCTGTCAGGACTGGATTTCCCTGCCACATCTCCTCTAATGAAGTCCTTGCATTATAATAGATGCGATAGAATCTCACAGGCCATGTGTCTCCACCGTAGGTCTGTATGAAATGAGGCAGTCCAATTAAGAATACTATTACCTAAAGTCTCATATATCCATTATCAATAAAAACACAAATAATAAGAGCACTGTACAAAAAATACAACACAGATTCATATCATACTGGAGCAGTCTCAGATATGACAGAGTCAAGGAACATTTCAATGGCAGCTGGAGTTAGATGGTGTGGAGGGTCCTCGGGTAGGTGGTGATGCATGGTGGATGAGTTTACGACAAGAAGTGACGGCAGCTGGAGCCTTTCCATGGCAATACTGTTTGCTAGATCTGGAGTTCCTGTCCAACCAAACTGGTAATGCCTGGAAATGCAGTATAAAGTATCAAGAGAGAGAGACTAAACTAACCTGTAACTAAATATTCATCAATATACAAGTGGATTAACTTGCTTATCTAATATTCATTTCCATGATATGAAATGCCTGTTTGTTTTATGATTAACTGTCTTAGAAAAAAATATACTATAAATAACAATAACAAAATAATACACAATTAAATACAATCAGGATACCTTTCTCACTGACACGATACAACTATCTTTTATTTATTTATTTATTCTGGTGGATATTTTCCACCAGAATACCATCTCAGTTACTTACTTGTGATACTTTTCTCGATTGTTCTTGATAACAGATTCCACCATATCCTTGAATCTAAGAAATAAGATTGAGAACACAAAACTTTAATAATCAACTCCTATGAAGAGAAATTCAACAAGAAATAAAACCTTCTCTTGAATGTACCAGTTCATGTGCATTTATCATTAGACCCTAAATATAACAGCATAGCAAACTATATTCTCCTTAATATATGCTTTAAAATATTTACCTTTAAAATATTGCTATCAGATTAACCAAGAATTAATTTTTCTAAATCTACATAAACTGTAATGAACAAATAACATGCTTTTCCACTAATCTGTGTGCACATGTCAGTGTGCGCATGTATATGCTTGTATAAGTGTATGCTTACTTGTGTGCATGTCAATACTTGGATGTGTGTATGTGCCTGTGATTGAGTGCATGTGATTGAGTGCATATGCGTTTGATTATTTGCATATGCATGAATATGTGCATGTACATGTAAGTGTGAATGTGTATGTTCATGTGCATATTCATGTGTTTTTATTTGCAGGTGTATATATGTATGTGTAAGTGTGTAGGTGTGTGGGTGTCGGTGTGTTTTTATTTGTAGGTATATGTGTATGCATGAGAGAGAGAGAGAGAGAGAGAGAGAGAGAGAGAGAGAGAGAGAGAGAGAGAGAGAGAGAGAGAGAGAGAGAGAGAGAGAGAGAGAGAGTGTGTGTGTGTGTGTGTGTGTGTGTGTGTGTGTGTGTGTGTGTGTGTGTGTGTGTGTGTGTGTGTGTGTGTGTGTGTTGTTTTGTGGTGTTTTGTGGTGTTTTGTGGTGTTTTGTGGTGTTTTGTGGTGTGGTGTGATGTGCTTGTAGACATGTGCAAGTGCAAGTGCAAGTGCATGTGTATGCACATGCATATGTGCAAGTGCATGTTTTGTGAATGATTTTGTAAGTGTGTGCACATAAGCATGTCAACATAATGAGTAACTAAGCATATGTGTGCAGGGCTCACAAAATTTTGAAATCCCTGGTATCCCTTTTTATTTCACCTGTGGTGTAATTTCTAACTGCCTGTAGGACCAGGTGTTTGTCAGGGGAGCAATTTTGTGAGCCCTAATGAGTAATTCTGTATGGATCAATGTATAAAAAAAAAAAAAAAAAAAAAAAAAAAAAAAAAAAAAAAAAAAAAAAAAAAAAAAAAAAACAGTGCTATACAGCATAGAATTGAGAATGAAATTGGAATTTTCTATAATACACAGGCAATAATTCAAAAGGTATTCCATATATTTTAAATTTGGTAACCACTACTATACAATAAAAACTTCTTGGATTTTATATATCTTGTTGTACTTCATACTTCAGGCTTATCTTAATATCTATTTGCATTTCTAGATTTCTTCAGAAAACTATTTCCAAAATACCTTCATCATAAGGGTATTATGCATTAAATTTCTAGCTACATTTTTCACATGCATATTTTCGTCAATAGTGATAAATCAGAAAATTGTTGGAAATAATAATAGAAGGTACTGAAGGTACAGCCATGACCCTTTGGTACCATTTCTCTCTACATAAGATATATATGTTTTATATGATAAAAATTCAGCATTCCTCATTTCTATACATTTCACTGCAATGTGAAGCAGTTGGAAAAAGAGAAAAAGAAAAAGAAAAAAAAAAACAGAAAAACAGGGGAAGAAAGGCTGTACATAAAATATATATTATAACCAAAAAATTTGGACAATACTGTAAAACAAAACAACTCATGAAAAGATAACAAGATTCTAAATAACTAAACTACCTCAAATTCACATCACAATATGTTAACCACTTACTTGTACCCATCAACATAGTCTTCCCTGAAATTGGGAAATTATGTTAGTAGGATCATATACTAGTTGCCACTAACATGGGTTTGTTTACGTACGCGTGTGTGTGTGTGTGTGTGTGTGTGTGTGTGTGTGTGTGTGTGTGTGTGTGTGTGTGTGTGTGTGTGTGTGTGTGTGTGTGTGTGTGTTTTTGTGTGTGTGTGTGTGTGTTTTTGTGTGTGTGTGTGTGTGTGTGTGTGTGTGTGTGTGTGTGTGTGTGTGTGTGTGTGTGTGTGTGTGTGTGTGTGTGTGTGTGTGTGTGTGTGTGTGTGTGTGTACATGTGAGTAATCACATAATGTGTACATGTTTATGTTTAAATATAACCTTTTCTTCCTCTCACTTTCTCTCTCAAGTGAAACGTGAAAAAAAAAAATGGTTAATGCCTAAAATAACTTATAAGCTGGCAATAACATATGATATATTTAAATCACTATAGAAAAAGCAAGTCCAAATTCCAAAATAAGCTTTTACTATTACAGCTTTGTAGATGACTGCTCAATTATATATTTAAATGTTATGTATGATGTACACAGCATTACTGTATTACACTACAAAATACAGTGATGACCAAGCTGTTCATTTTTGTACATAGCTAATTTGAGTATGACATCATATTTGAAATTCTCTGATGGTCTCTTGCTCTACCTTTGTAAGAACTGTTAGTCTATCTAATAAAGTGGAAAATGAAAAGAAATAAATGTTAAATATGGCCTTACAAAATGAAGTTATCAATATTTAAGGACCTTCATTAAACATCTTTAGTGCAACATTATACAGCAGTCATGTAGCAGATTACAAATATAATTTCTTATCAAACCAAGCTTACAGAATGTGATCTAGACATGTAATAACAACTGAAGTTACAATTTTACTTACGCATCCTCGTCCGTGGTGATTGTTCCAATCTTACTTTCCTTGACAACTGTGATTGCCAGAAATTTGTTGATCTGAAATTTACAATTTGTTCAACAAGAATATTGCTTTACTAAATGATCATCAATATTCCTTTAACACTAATTCAATTGCATTATAGTCTACATACATTTTAATCATTTTTAAAAATGGTATCATGCTCCTTACCTTCCAAAGTTGGTGCAGATTGCCATGTGTGATTTTGGTAAATAATGGAAAGCGTTCATGATTAATCCAGTCGGCCAGAGATGTGTTGACAATAGTTAGATTCTCCGCTATTTCACTCTCCTCAGGTACTGCAATATTTAAATTAGAAATCATAAAAATCTCTCTCTCGATATTCAGAAAAGCGAGAATTCTCTTCACATACTGTATAGCATTTTATTTGTATTCAATAAAATACCAACTGACTATTTTCTTCTTGCAACTGTTTGGAGTATTATTCAGGATAATATGATTGCAAACTGATAAAAAATACATAAAGCAATATTTCCAACCTGGGAAGAAATAGTTTAGGCCATCTTTGAAGACTAGAATAGCAGGGTTGTACTCCAACTCAGTATGCTGCAAAATACAATGAAAAAAATGAGAATGTCTCATAAATAATATTATAGATAAAGGAAAATATTTCACTGAATAATGGATTATCAATACATTCCACAGTTACATCACTTTTAGCATTTTTTTTATCTAACTGCATTCCAAATGGAATGCCTTGTGACACACTGTATTGTTTATGCTTAACTTTAGTTACTACAAATACTGTCCACTGTAATTTTTATTTGTGAATTTTGTTTGTACATAGATAGCTCCATCCAACCTCACTTGATGATTACTCAATTCCTTGAATTTGGGGAATATTTCATTTTCCTAATACTATCTTTATTGTTACTATATTCATCCCTGTTATTATTCTCATTGACTTTTAGATTATTATAATCTTGGTAATAATACTAACAGTAATAAAAAATGAAGTAGAAAATTGCCAAAATCAAGGAAAACGGCAAAGAGGTGAGATCAGGTAGGCCTAGTAATTGACTTCTTGGTGACTAAGTGCTTGTGGAGCCATTTGTGTAAACAACATTATCAAACTAAAACTAAAGGGAATTGTGCTCATATGTACATGCTCTCCCAGCATCAAGAGATTAATGAATATTCCAATACCATCTTTAATTCTATGCTATATACACATTAGCTCCAGTTTTGAGAAACTGTACTTTGCACCTAAATCAGGTTTTAAAGTACATTTACCAATATCTATATACAATGACTTATGATTTGTGCTTCCAAAAATAGAGATGACATGCAGATAGGCATAAATCATAGAGAAACAAAAACAAAGAATAATACATACATGAACATGTTGATGAACTCTCTCTCAACCACATACACAAGCACACACTTACACATGAACATTCATGTATTTACAATGAACCTATAATTCAAAGATAAAGCAAACAATATTACAACCATTAATGCTATCTTACCTCTGTCATACAACCAGCATCAATTGAGTAGAAGTAGTTGAAGGGTCTATATATATTTGCTAATTCGGAATAGGCATCCTGTAACAAAGTGAAGTCAATTTAAGAACATAAACCAAAGTGAGTGAGTGAGAGAGAGAGAGAGAGAGAGAGAGAGAGAGAGAGAGAGAGAGAGAGAGAGAGAGAGAGAGAGAGAGAGAGAGAGAGAGAGAGAGAGAGAGAGAGAGAGAGAGAGAGAGAGAGAGAGAGAGAGAGAGAGAGAGAGAGAGAGAGAGAGAGAGAGAGAGAGAGAGAGAGAGAGAGAGAGAGTGAGAGAGAAACAGAGAGAGAAACAGAGAGAGAAACAGAGAGATGTGGGGTATATGTGGGTGTGTGTGGTGTGTGGTGTGTGGTGTGGTGTGGTGTGGTGTGGTGTGGTGTGGTGTGGTGTGGTGTGGTGTGGTGTGGTGTGGTGTGTGGTGCACATGTGTTTCTAAAAATACATATTTTCAAAAATATGCTCAAGCAATTATATGCAAAGACAATATGAATCCTTAAAGTGGAAGTAACACTTTGTCAGAAACAGGAAACCATACAAATCAGTATTAATATGGCTTCAAACTTACTGCCTCTAATATCTATTACTGAATGATGATCAAAATATACATTTTTGTGAAATAAACTCAGAGATATTATCCTTTTAATCTTAAAATAACATCATCAAAGACTCAAAAGCTAATTTCAGATACCATGTGTTTTCATCTAAAAACAAACTATGACAACCTGCCTCATGTGCAGTGCAATATTCAACTTACCCATAATGCACCTTCCTTCTCCCCTGCATACACGAAGAACAGATCTTCCTGCGCAATGATTTCTTTTAAGTGATGGAAAGATGCTATATGCTGAATTGGGGGAGCAGCCATTCGGACAGCATATCCAACTATGTCTTCTTTGGCTCGATCACCACTGTAGGTGTGTTTTGTGTCGCCTTTGAGACTGTAATGGTGAAGATGTATATTATCATGAGTTCTTTTGCTCCCTGTTTCTGATATATCATTTAAAACTTTGAGGGTAATACTTTAGTTCTGGGAAAAGAACTTGATCAAAAATATATCACCTTTTTATATATACTTTGGTTTATGTTTTACCTCTAATTATTGTCACAACCCTAGACATGAATTTACTCATCATAAACAGCAAGTCTTCAGTATATCAAATTTGTAATTACCTCTTGCATAGGACAGGGGCAACAAATAAGATAGGTTATGGAGTTAATTATAAACCAGTCTCAATGTAAGAACACATTAAGGAAATCACTTACTACATAATGGTGGGGAAACCCTTGATACTAAATTCTGTTGCCACTGCTGTGAAACGTGTACAATCAACACGCCCAACACGGATTTCTGTGCCATACAGTGCATGTGCAACATGGTTCCACACCGGGTCTAACTTCTTGCAGTGTCCACACCATGGAGCATAAAACTGAAATTTTATGAAATGTAATAATACATTAAATTTGTCAATCTTGTATACCCAATATACACACTATATGTTATTACTTGTTCGAGAAAAATTATAATCATTTACAGTACGGATGCACTTGCCAGAGACTATGCCCCCAACTCCATGTCACAAAATTTATTCAACAACCTAAGTTGCCATGACTGACCGTTAGGGGAGAGTTAATGGGGGACTCTGCCCCCAACACCACCCCCCTAACAAATAATGACCTAGGCTGTGAGTGGTGCTCTCCACGATCTTTTTCCGTTGGTGTTTCTTGTACCAACAACTGTAACTTTTTGTTCAATACCAGAACACCATCTCCAAAGTGCCCTAGCTTAGTGCATCCATACCATAAAGATTAACCAGAAAAATTATTCATACTTATGTACATCAAAAATATTTACTAAATTACATTATAAAATTACCTATATCTAGTGGACCAAAAACCTATTGATCACAAGGGAAAATCAACTTACCATGATAAGCCATGACGACTCGCCTCGCAGCTCCAGAAAACGATCGCTTAATTCCAGCACTCGGTTGGCAGAATTACTAAATGCCAATACTGTTGAACAGAACAAAAATTCTATTAGTGGATGGATAAGTCTTTTATTTATACCAAGTATCCAATTAAAGATGTAAAAATTTGTGTAATAGTCTGCAAGAATAAATCTGATAACTGTTAGCATAACTTCGGTATGTCCACGGCTACCTTCCGCACCTCTGGTGCTTCAATAAATACCAACAAACCTCCACTACATAAATACAAGCAAGATAGAGCTTGGAGACCTCCCCAATGATTTATGGTCAACTAGGGAATTAATTTGACTTTCCTTTTATGCAAAATGTACACTGTGTGGTTTACAGGCTTTACCAGATTAGCACAGAGATCTTGGCAGTTACTTGATGCCGCCTTACTACTGAACTGGGTTTGAGATTGTATACCTTCTGTCACTGATAACAGTGAGTTTCATGTGCAAAAGGGTCCTGTTTCAAAAGCCAGTTTAAGGATTTTAGAAGCATTTATCCAAATAAATTAACTAAAATCTGGTTAAAACAAGAATCTACACAGCCACATCATCTACAACATACAATACTACTCAATCACATCGCATATCTATCATGAACCTTAACCTCAGTTTCAAATAACAATAAATGTGCTTTACCACACAGCATTACCAAAACTAAACTGAAAAAAACAAAACAATAATCCTCACACCTGTAGTTAGGCACATATTCAACCAACCCCATAAATATACCACAAAACATTACACAAAAGATGTATACATAAGAAACCAATTAATACAAAACATTTACACTGAACCTCATCTACTTTGAGTTAGTTGTCTGCTGACAGGGTACATAACACCCCTTCAAACACCTGCCTCTACAAATATCCTACATAAACACGCATTCACTTAACGAAATTGTATCATAGGAACCTGGGAACACTACGCCCTTCACAGTTAGTAATATAAAAAGCTAGGAATAATGATAACGATAAGACGTCGAGAATCCCGGCAACAAATTCACACCAGAGGAACCTGGTCGATATCCTCCACAACCTTGTTTTCGGGTCCTCACGTCCTCTTTCAAAGGCCTTTTCCACTTCCTCTGAATTCTCTATGCTTTACTCATTCTCTTGTGTATATATTTCACTTTGAAAACGCCCAAAACGACTGAAATTCACAGACCTGTCATGAAGACAAGCAACCTCATAGCGTCCATGTTGTTGTCTTCTGCTAGACGGCTTCTGATTGGTCGAGGAGATGGCACTGCTAGCCGGCTTCTGATTGGTCGAGGAGATGGCACTGCTAGCCGGCTTCTGATTGGTCGAGGAGATGGCACTGCTAGCTGGCTTCTGATTGGTCGAGGAGATGGCACTGCTACCCGGCTTCTGATTGGTCGAGGAGATGGCACTGCCAGCCGGCTTCTGATTAGTCGAGGAGATGGCACTGCTAGGCGCCTTCTAATTAGTCGAGATGGCACTGCTAGGCGCCTTCTGATTGGTCGAGGAGATGGCACTGCTCGGCGCCTTCTGAATAGTCGAGGAGACGGCACTGCTCGGCGCCTTCTGAATGGTCGAGATAGCACTGCTAGGCGGCTTGTGATTGTTCAGGGCGAGTGGCACTGCTTGCCGGTTTATGAATGTTCGAGGAAGGTGGCACTGCTCCGAGATTTTGATTGCTTGAGAAGGAGTGGTACATTGAGCCAGTTTTTGATCGCTCCAGGAAGTCGGCACTGCTATACTTCCGAATGGTCAAAGAGAGTGCCACTGTTAAGCATTTCTTAATTTGATAGAGGTAACCGGCACTACTAGCCGATTTTTACATGAAGGAGGTTAATGGCACTGTTACATGAATTATAACTGGTCACTGGATATGCTTCTTACAAGAATTCCCTTTCATCGTGGCAGATGCACTGCTAGACAGATTCTGATAAGTCAAAGAGGAACAGGTCACTGTTCTAAGCTGCTAGTAAGTGGTAAAGGCCAAATTCATTGGTAGTCGCCTTTATATTTGAGAGATTTATCTCTCAAATATCTCCTGATTGGTGAAGAGCACTATTAGAAGTTTCTAGTAGGTAAGGGAGATACTGCTTGGCGGTTTACAAGTTATAGGTGGATGGCACTGTTTTGACCAGCAGGAATGGCTGGCACTACTAGACTGTTTGTACGAGGTCGAGGCAAGACGCTACTAGACCTCGACACTGAATGACACTGCTATGGGCTCCGGACCAGTTGATGCCTGTTGTTGTCTAGACTAGTTTTTTTTTTTTTAAGTATGGTTCATCTGAATTAGTGAGTAATCGGATTCTGGGAGGCAGTGCCAAAGACTGCATATTGTTATTTATAAATTCAAATAAAAAATATATAAAATAATAGTCAAATATATTACCCAGTTCGTTAATAATCATAATGAACAGAGGCAGGTGGCAATCGCCATGAGGAATGTAATAAAAAATACCTGAATCAGGAAGGAACGAACAGAAAATTAACTTTTTATCAATATGCCAATAAATACCACGGCCGCGAACAAAAATAAACTATTACAATACAGCTTTTTCTTCACCACCTTACAAGTATGACAAGAGACAACAGCAGTTGACGTCGACAACACATGAATGGTCTCATGGGCGGATCCCATTCTTAATCCCCATCTTAGACTATTATTCCAATGACGTTTTGTTTTCTGCAGGTATTGTGATTGGCACGTAGCCGTTCTGAGTCAGCGTCTGTCCTCCGTCGTGTTGAATCAGCTCTTTGCTCACTCCATCAGCATTCATTATCGCTGTTACACATACACTCACACATGCACACGTGTGCTAAAACGTAAATTATAGCCAAGTTAGACCTTGATTTCTATTATATTACAACAATTAAGCAAGGGCTACAGAAATGAGGTAACCCTAGAGACATCTTGAGGCAATTATGGTAGCTTAAAAGTTATACTAAATAGACCAACGTATAAATATAAAGATGAATACCCATAAATACATCGATATATAAATACATGAGAACAGGACAGAGAAACAAAACAGATAGAATTGGGCACGAAAATGAAACATCTGCCAGGGTTTTAGGATACAATTTCAGGATAATGGGTTCACTTATCTCAAGGGGCCCAAATAATGACCAATTGTCGCCATTTGTCCGAGTGATGTTCACATGCGCACATATTCACGTATTCGCATAACCAAATCTGTCTGTCTTTCTGTCTGTCTGCTTCTCTCTCTCTTTCTTTTTCTCTCTTCTCTCTCTCTCTCTCTCTCTCTCTCTCTCTCTCTCTCTCTCTCTCTCTCTCTCTCTCTCTCTCTCTCTCTCTATATATATATATATATATATATATATATATATATATATATATATACACGTCTGTGTGTGTCTGTGTGTGTGTGTGTGTGTCTGCTTCTTTCTCTCTTTCTTTTTCTCTCTTCCCTCTCTCTCTCTTTCTCTCGCTCTCTCTCTCTTTATATATATATATACATATATATATATATATATATGTTTGTGTGTGTATGTGTGTGTGCGCGCGCGCGCGCGCGAGTGTGTGTGTGTGTGTGTGTGTGTGTGTGTGTGTGTGTGTGTGTGTGTGTGTGTGTGTGTGTGTGTGTGTGTGTGTGTGTGTGTGTGTGTGTGTGTGTGTGTGTGTGTATATATGTATATATATGTTTATATATGTATATATATGTATACATATATACATATATATAGGTTTAGATATACATAATATGTATATATATATGTATATATATAAATATGAATATATATATAAATAATTCTAACACACACACATATATAGAGAGAGATGGACAGATAGATAGATATGCATATATATATATATATATATATATATATATATATATATATATATATATGTATATATATATGTATATATATATATATGTGTGTGTGTGTGTGTGTGTGTGTGTGTGTGTATGTGTGTATGTGTGTATGTGTGTGTGTGTGTGTGTGTGTGTGTGTGTGTGTGTGTGTGTGTGTGTGTGTGTGTGTGTGTGTATGTGTGTGTGTGTGTGTGTGTGTGTGTGTGTTTGTGTGTGTGTGTGCGTGTGTATGTGTGAGAGAGAAAGAGAGTATTTAATGTCACAAATGTTATTTCAAAAGCATTTGTCACTACAAGACGGCGAGTAAATATCATCTGCGCTCAAAGGAAGGATTTCCTTAAGAAAAAGACCTCACATCCTCTTCTCGCGCCCTCACCCACCTGTTCTTCTCCTCTCACTCATCACTTGTTCTTCTCCCCTCACTCATCCATTCTCATCTATCTGCTCTTTTCCACTCACTAACCCACTTGTTCTTCTCTCACTCTCATCATTTTTTCCCCTCTCACTCATCCACTTGTTTTTCTCTCACTGATTCACTTGCTCCTATACTCTTACTCATCCACTCTCTATTACCTACATGCTCCTATTCACTCTTTCTAAATCATTTGCTCTCATCCATTATCACTTGTTGCCTCTTATCCATTATCTTTAATCCACTCTCATTCGCTCCTGTCTAAACTACTTACTCTCATTATCTCCCATCACTCATGCAATATCTCTAATCCACTCTCTGCCACTTGCTCTCCCTCATCCATTCACTGTTATTCACTCGCTCTTGCGTCTCATCCACTCTAATCTCTCACATCCATTCTCATTCACTCGCTCTCTCTCCTCCACTCTTTGTTTCATTCACTCCCTCATCCATTCTCATCCACTCACTCTGTCTCATCCACTCTCTTCCACTCTCTCTCTCTCATCTCTCGCTCTCATCCACTCGCAATTGCATCTCAGACCCATTAATCCTTCCACTTAATAAGGGTCGTTATCTCAACTTGCGTAATTGGCGACACAACGAAGAAACCCGCCCCAGCATGCACTTAATCCTTTAAAAAAGTAACCGTGACTTGAATCTTTGTAAAATTGACTGAGAATAATATGTTATACGCGAGAAAAAGAACAATTTAGCGGCGCTTTCTCGACTACGCGACCCGGACCTAAAGCCCCTTCATTTCGCGCCAGGAAGAGACGCCATTGTAGATAATCACTCATTTTTGACCCGAAATTCGCCGCCTGTTCCGCCCTGCTCTCCCTCCCTGGCCCGGAATTGCCCCCTTTCACCCGTGAGACTGAGAAAACGAGGATAAATGTGTGAAACGAGGGAAGAGATGAGCGTCATGTGGGTCCAGTGTTGATGGAACCAAAACAAAAACAAAAACAAACCCGAAGATTTGGAAGTTTGTTGTTGTTGTTTTTTTTTGTGATCTTCTCGTAAAATGCTCTACACGAAGGAGACATTTCGTGAGCTCGATGCCATCAAGAAGACGGGCCTCGAGTATAAGGTAAGACCAGGCCCTTGTCCTCAGTAATTTAAGCTTCGTCCGACTAAAATTTAAAAAACGTCGGGGCGTCCCTCCTGTTTTTCCACCGGTCGGTCTTCGTCCTCTTGTGCTTTTAGTGTCAGTCGATGAGGATTTGTGTAGACGGCTTTAATTTAAATCGTTATTAGTGAGTTGTTTCCACGTCTCCGGGGGGGTTGTCGACGCCCCCCCAGGCACCCCAGACCCGTGCCTCGGAACTCGGCCTCTCCTTTCCTGGGAGAGGACGCCGCGGGGGAACACTTTCGGTCATTTCAGCATTAAATGAGTTCAGGAAGTGTATGTAACAGTTAGCCCATAAGTTCCCGAAAGTTTATTTACTGGGAAGGGTGGGTGGGTCGAGCCTGAGTTTGAGAATGAACCGAAGTCTTTTAAAGGTGTTTGTTGTCACAGGAAAGTTCCAACTAGGAAATCCCGGAAGACTGATTTTGAATGTGAGGGTCTGTATTTGAGGAACATTTTTCATTGAATAACCTCATGTCAAAGGGTCTCAAGAGGAAAGTCCTTTGATCTTGTACAATGCCATCAGCCATATTTCATACCACACTTCAACCAGCCAGTCATGATGTGAGTTTCATCTCACTCGCGCAGTGAGTGCCATGGGCAAAGGCACTGGAACTGGCTGCCTCACCGCCCACGTGGCCCAAAATCCGAGCATCAGGCTTACTTGAGTGGTGGCTTTCCAAGGTGCTTATCGGTTCAGCCCATTGGAATATTCATGTTGGGTATTAACCCAATGCTGCCAGGTGGTTTCCCGATGCGAAAGCCCTCTCTCCCGGGCTGTATTCTTAGTGGCCCAGGCCATGCTGCTGGGGGATTGTGTCGGCATGACAGTGTGTGTGGCATGACTACATGCCCCAGGAAAATGGGACCGGCGCACCATGGCACGTATGCACATGCCACCTGGAATATAGTCCAGGCATTCCATGGCATGTACATACATGCCACCTGGCAGCAAAGGGTTAAGAATCCTCTGCTCCCATTTGCAATGTTATGCTGCATTCAGAACTGCTCATCCAGCTTGGAAGGATGACTTGTTAACTCGGCCAGACAAGTAGTTCGTGTCCGGCAGGTAAAGAGGCATAATCAGTTTTCCTTTAAGCATGAGTTGTGGAATTACTTGATGAAAATAATTTTGTGAATTCTCAAATTGACTGTAATGTGCACTTTTAGCAGATTCTTAGATTGATTTAATGAAAAAGTTGTTACAGTGTGATGTTTGGCATTTTCATTGTTTAGAAATTAATCATTTCACTGAACTCGCTCAGCTTTCTGGAGGTCAGTGTTGAATGGCTTGTCTGAACAAGTTGGACCTCTGCAGTAACAAAACCAATAAGTAACATATTGTTATTTCTGTATATTTAAACATATTTTTGTATTCTTCTGTAACATATCTTGCACCATTGGTCATGTTGGGCAGGTATAGGATTCTGAGCATAGTAAAAGTGTCCTCACTAGAGACAGTACTCTTCCAGCCATGGCTCACAAATAGTACATTCTCTTTTATTAGTGGAGGTAATGCAGCAGCCCCTTCCTAAATAATCATTGAGTCTAAACAAATATCATAGTATTACTTAAACTATTGCTATTGTTACTGTGCATAATTTTAGACTACCAACAGAAATTATGGTTTCAGATTAAGGAAAGGTCTATTACCATCGTGATACAGCAAAACAAATAACAGATATAAACACGAGTGTTATTATGGGTTGTGCTTACAAGCCACATTTGGGAGGGTCACCACTCAGGTAAGCCTAATGCCTGGATTTTGGTCCAAACACATGCTGCGAGGCACATGGATCCAACAGGTTGACAAGGTGATTTGCCTTTATACAAGGAACCCGTCAAAGCTCTAGTTGCCATGTGTATTTGGTGGAGGGATGTTGGCCCTCGCTAGATTACTGAAAGTGTAAGGGCCACAGCTTTCATGGGACTTATGTACTCAGTAATATTAATCAGACTCTACCTTTCACACAACTTATTTCACTCTTCTGTGCTGTTTAAGCTATTGTAAAGGAAAGGGCTTTGAGATCTCAAGATAGTTTTTATTATCTCACTTGCAAAATGTGTATTTGTTTGTTTTTTGTATGTTGGCTGGTTCATGGGAATTATTAATTTTTTTTATAATTTTGCTTTCTTTTGATTACAGGTTACACAGATCTTCTTGAAAATAGGAACCAGTATTTACCCCAGAAGGAGATTATGTGAGGTTGTTACTGACAGTGGAGAACGTGTAGTTGTCAAGGCTAAACACTCCGGAGTTGTGAGACATTTGCTCATTAAGATTGATGATGTTGTTAAAGATGGGTAAGTTTAATTTTCTTTGATTCTGTGTCTGTTTCTAGAAATAACTTTATCTGCAGACTCCAAAGTATCTTTTTGTTCCAGGATATTTTGCATTTTGTGATTTTGTGATATCAGTCCTGTATATATATATAAGAGAAAATATCAGTTTGTAACAGGAGCAGTTAACTAAATTGAGTGCATAATACAAGTGAATGTTTTATTTACTCATAGGTATGTCCACGCAAATTGTGTAGCAAGTTGAATACTCTGAGAAAACACCTTTATATTTAAAAAAATATATATATGAATAATACATTTTGTCTTAAAGATGTATATGTGGACTCCCTTATTTATTCCCTTGTTATTTTCTGAATATTTTCATCAGCGTGAACTATACACTTCATAATTTTTTATTTTGAAGGAGTGACCTGGTTGAACTGGAAGCATGTGCCCATCCAACACTTATGGGTAATATTTGCTGCGATTGTGGTGTCGTTCTTGAGGACAATGAAATTACAAAGACTGAAGTGGTCAGCATGCTGCACACTGTCCCAGATCTCAAGATAAAGAAAAATGTAAGTTTATGAAAGATCTCCTTTTCCCTAATGTGTTCATTTAGGATTTTGCTTCTTAGGATTGAATTTCATTTACTGAGAAACAGTTGATCAATGATGTCAATATATAGAAGTCCAAAACTATGACTGCTACATTTACATACACTATAATTTTACAAATAATTTTTCCAAAGGTGGCTGAAGAACTGGGCAAGGAAGACATCACAAATCTTTTGGCTCAAAGAAAATTAGTGCTTCTTGTGGACCTGGATCAGACACTCATTCACACTACAAATGATAATATTCCACCAAACCTAAAAGTAAGTAATATCATTTGTATATTTTTGTTATAACAAAGATTAGAAAGAAGTGACTGCAGTATCAGTGGGTTTATGATCAAATAATGCACTAGGTTGCCCTCTGTAGAACTACTTTTACATAGTGTATAATGCCTAAACCTATTTTTTTTTCCTTGTTTTTTTCCAGGATGTATATCATTTTCAAATAAACACTGGAGGTCCATGGTATCACACAAGGCTAAGACCTCACACAAAACAGTTTTTAGAAAAGGTCTCAAAATATTTTGAACTTCATATTTGTACTTTTGGAGTGAGAGAATATGCCCATTACATTGCTCATTTCTTGGATCCCGATCACAAGCTGTTTGGACAAAGGATTCTCTCAAGAAATGAATGTTTAGATCAGATGTCAAAAAAAGCTAATTTAAGGTGAGTTGAACCTCTATCTCTACTATAGTTCCTGTTTTAATGATATTACTTATTATAAAATCTCTTCACAGAATACTACTTTATCATAATCACCAAAAAAGAAATTTGATGTAACAATGTGATATATTGACTTTGATAGAAATGGAGTAAACAGTTAAACAGGTGAGATCAGTTAGGTCACATAATTCACACTTTGATGACTAAAAACTGCTGGAGCCACCCATGTATGAACAAAATTTATAAGATATAATCACAGTGCATGTATACTTGTGCATGTAGTGTCAGTGGGTGCTGATGAGCTGTTAACACAATCATGATAGTTGACATCATATTATGTAATGGCTAGACATCTGTCATGCCAGGATGATGTTCCATCATATCATGCACAGTCAAGCCTGTGCACATTAAAAAGTTGTTGGCTTGTATAACTCTGGCTGCAGTCAGTGACTAGAAACAGCCAGGTGGTCTCAAGCATCTCTAACCTCCTTACCTCAAGTGTTTATGCTGTAACCAATAGCATAAACAGTAGAGTAGATTTATGTTTCCCACACTTCTAACTTTGCCCTTGAGCAGCTGACAACATTTCTTGCAAGTGGTTTTGGTATGATATTGGGAGATTCCATCATGAGTGAGTTAAAACTAAGAACAAAAGCTTAGGTTTGTGATGAACAGTTTTGTGATAATCTTGGGTGATACACCAGGGTATGTTTTAGCCTATGAGCTTAGATATGCTCTGTGAAAATATTTTAAGAAATGTTATTGTTTTGAACTTTCAGCTCGCTGTTTCCATGCGGAGATAACCTGGTGTGTATCATTGACGACAGAAGTGATGTTTGGAATTATTCCCCAAATGTTATACAGGTGGTGCCATACCACTTTTTCCGGCACACAGGTGACATCAATGCACCACAGGGCTTACAGAAAAAAGAGAATGATGACCAGAAAGGATATGATTTTGAAAATTTGAGTAAGTTGGTGTATATATGCTTAATTTTTTTTATAGTTTAGGCAGTGAAGTAAGAGATGATATATTCTTGAACTAATGTTAGATGTCAGTGTAAGGTGAATGGTTATATTGTACCTGACAGAGATAATATCTCTTATTTAGCCAACTCATACTGAGCCAGGGAGCTCCCAAAAGAATGAATAGAATCAACAACACATATTGTATCAATATGATATATTTATTGCAAATGTAAAGCATCACCTTTAGTTCCCAAGTCTGTCATTGATATTCATTTTTTAAGAATTAGCAGGATCTTATGGTGAGCAATTTCTAAATTATTGTAACTATTTCTACAAAAAACAAACAAACTAAATTTCTCATTCACTTGACACAGGACTCTCACGAGACAATACAGAAGTCAGCGATGGTGAAGAAGGGGATAAAAAGAATTATAGCTCTGACTCTGATAGTGATAAAGAGACAAAGGAAATTTTATCCGATTCAAACAAAGATACAGTTGTTAACACTGATCAAACTAGTGATAAGTTGGAGAACGTAAGTACAGAAAGTGTTGAAGATAGTAAAAGTAAAGATGTGAATAACAAGACAGCAGATGTGCAAGACACCTCTATAGTGACTAACAAAGAGAAAGATGAAGGCTCAACAGAAGTACAATCAAATAGTGTAGAAAGCATGACAATTGACACAGAAACAAGAGAAAATGGCACGAAAGAAGAGGCAGATGATAAAGAAAATGCTGATTTGACTGACAACAAAGAAAGTGAGGAAAGAAAAAGTTTGAAAGAAACAGATATAACAGAGGAGATAAAAGTGAAAAACCAGGATGCAGATGATGGAGAAGCTGGCAAGCAGAAAGATTTTATTGATGTTGTGGACAATGATGATTTTTTGCTCTATTTAGAAGACATCTT
>NC_061826.1:13574407-13584407 GCF_019202785.1 Penaeus chinensis | reverse complement strand
CACAGTGGGCATAGCACTTATGTACACATCAGACCCGTTGGCATTGGGTTAAAAGAAAAAACATATGTTAGATATATGAGACTAATGTTATTCTTCCATGAAGCCTAATGTAGAGATGCACAGAAAATTATTGGAATCATAATTAGATTCCTAAAAAGCAAATAAGAATGTGATTGGAACAGTAATGTGAATGTAACCATTGATCATAGTCTGACTATAAAAAAGGAATGCTAGAATTTTAGGACTGGGATGTGGAGATGAGGGAAGATACTGATTTTGGTACAAGTTACAGTAGAATGGAAAAAAAGTATGCCCTGGTTCAGCAGTTTCATATCAAAGCCCGATTCAGAGAAGCTTTTTGAGCAGTTTTAGCAAAAACAATATTGAGCTTATGCTTGAGCTTCTATATAATCTTTGATGTTTAGCACATTTATTTTTCTATGTAATCATTAACCATTAACCATTCTTGAGTATTTTTGGGGACTGAGTTGTCTTGCAAAAACATCAATGGCAATACTGAGAAACTTACATCACTCCTCTTCTTTAAACAGCCAGATTAGCACAATGTGTTGTAGATTTGGCTGATTGTAATATTTTGTAAGGGGAAAAGAACACATCTCCAGTGGGAAAAGGTGATGATGGTTGAGTGAAAAAAGTAATCTAGTGGAAAACCATAAGAAAGAGAGTAATACGTTAAACAGCAAGCATCATGAAGGGGACTGTCCTGCAAAACAAAATTATTTATTGTAAAAGTGGTATATCAACAACTAGTCAGCAAGCTTAGGCATCTTAGGAAGTGGAAAACTTGGTACAGTTGCTATAAAAATTGATTTGTATTTAAACTATTAGTTTTATATTGATATTGGTTTGGTTTTGAGAGAGCTTTTTTTTGTTTTTTTTTCTAATTTTGTGTTATTCAGTGTACAAAGAAAATAATTTTATTTTTCTTTATTATTACCTCATGCAGGAATATAATATGATATACATTTATAGAAATATATATACATACATATATATATATATATATATATATATATATATATATATAAATATGTATATGTGTGTATATATATATATATATATATATATATATATATATATATATATACATAGACATATACATATTAATTGTTAACATCCGCAAGAAAATCTTTACCACTACCCACCCACAGTAATCTGCTTTAGAATATAAAACTACTCACTACAATTATCAATGAAAATTAGAGAGGAAACTATTTTTGTCAGATATAGTTGTTTTAAGCAGCTAATCTCATTGGATTGAATTGGAGTAGTTTTGGTAGTTCGTAGCTAATGTCAGTTCATCTCTTGCGTAGTGGACACTCCTAGTTGTGATGGTCCTTTTAAATGTTTGCCAAATGTTAATCTTACCTTGATGTAATATATATCATATTTAAGAACAAGAGTGGTGAGTGATAAAGCTTTAACTTAATTTCATTACTGTTAATAAGCTATGCATAAAAATATCACTAATAACATTTACTGTTTTTTTTATTTAAAAGGCCAGATTTTGGGGGGAGGGAGAGGAGGAAAGCACATTCATTTTACCAAATATCTTAAAAAATTAACCCCCAAAAAATGCTTCAGTAACCCAGAGATTTTCCATACATCATTTGTACATATTACAGCTTGCAAGTTCATAAATTATGCTGAGGACTAGTGTTCTTTTCCATGGCTTCTTTAGCTATGCTCTCTGTCCAAAGAGATGACCATAAAGTAAATACTGATGATGTCTTATCAATGTAAATTTTTTTGCTCTAATGTGCACTTTGTTCCATTAGTCACATCAAATGATGATATGTGTTGCTCTAAATACAAAGATTAGACTGATATTTATACTCTTAACTATAAACTGAATAAAACATTTTTCTGTAAAATTTTGTTTTAAATGTGTATTCATAGATCATATTTTGTGTAAAATAAAATAACCATTTTATCAAATCATTATATGCATGTTACCACTGAGTCTGAAACAGAAACAGATGCTAATGTGAAAAGGTAATCCTTATGTAATAAAGTAAAACACAGTTTCTCAAAAAGTAAATATATTTAATTCTCGGACCTTACAAAAAGTATAGATCTACAGAAATAACTAAAGAATTAAAGCATTCAAAAAAATATAAAGATATCTTGTACACTTTCTTTCAACAAGAAATAATAAAGAAAAAGACAACTTTGAAGTCATTCTAAAAACTTTATGAAATATGTTCTACAAAAATATATATATTAATATTCAAACCTTTACCAGTAAATTCACATGAATATAAACCATTCACTCACTTCAAGAAGGAACATAAAAATAAATTGACAAGATCAACATTCTGGCACTGTTAAATAACATAAATGCACTTTTTCCACTTAGTTCCTGCCCCACTTACAGGATTTTCTATGACATATACAATGATGAGAGGTCTTCGCAGACTGGTTGGCCG
The DNA here is from genome assembly GCF_019202785.1 of Penaeus chinensis. Lineage (NCBI taxonomy): Eukaryota > Metazoa > Arthropoda > Malacostraca > Decapoda > Penaeidae > Penaeus > Penaeus chinensis. The sequence goes on along the minus strand of NC_061826.1, from coordinate 13,581,957 downwards.
TGTTTGAGCAACTGATTCAAAACAAAACTTCTATAATTGTTGGCATGACAATTCCTCATTACCAAGGTAGGCACATTGAGAAGAAGAGCATCTGCATTCTGGAAATAATTTTGTAATCAACACATAATTCATTATCGAACTTAAGGATATAAAGTAAATACATATCAAAAGGTAGAGGACTTTTTACAAAAAAAATAACAAAAAAACACAGCACTTGCATTCTTTGTGATCGAAAGAGGTAAACAATATAGCTTACTTAGTAAGTGCATGCCAAACCCTTCATCGTCACATATACTTGAAGTTTAAACATACAATTATTTTCTTATTACAACTACTCACCATTAATATAAATACCCCACAGTTATATGCTTGTTGTTGTTGAGTACTTGGTGTGTGGCAGGTTCTCCACTTTATGTCAGTTGGGCCTAAAGCTCTGGCCCGTTCCATCATATATTTCCTAAAGAAATAGAAAAGGAAAAGCAAGAGTGAGGAGGAGGAGGATATGGTGGTGCTGGAGGAGCAGCAAGGTAAAGAAAATGTAAATAAGATATAAATAATGCTTGAAAATTTACTCACCAAAACATGCAACTGTTACTATTGTTTCTTTTGATACAACAAATACTTCTCACTATACTTACTTCCACAAAGTAAAATATTTTCTTCGTCTTTCTGTGCTGTACAATGAATCTAATAAAGTCACAGTTTGCCTTTTAACATTTCCAGCCAGAAGAAACCAATGTTTTTCTGTTTTGACTGGTATTAGGAGCCATTTGAAAGAACTTAGATCCACCTGTAATAAATAAAACTATCAATATTGTTCTCCCTACCACTAATATTGAAATAAGATTTACTAAACAATAGTGAAATAAGCACCATAAAAATCTTAGTAATGAAGGGTATTACTCTCTACAACTAAGACACTTTACCTATTACATAATTTATAAATATAAGCACAATATGATGAATTTGCAGCTTACATTTCGAAAGAGCCAGTTACTAAAGTCTCCAGTTTCCCAAACATTTGCAAGCTGAGACGGAAAAATAAAGACTTCATTCGCCCCACCAACATTTCTTAACTTAGCTCTTAGCCCCAGGTAGGCATGGATAACCTGCAACAAGATAAAAGAATCTATTAAAATGTAAACAGTATTAAATATATTCCCCATTTTCATGATTCTACTGTATCAAAAAGAAATCTGATGCCACTAAAAAGACAAAAAAAAAAAAAAAAAAAAAGATGACAAAAAGTTTATCTTAACTGATCTTATACATACATACATACATAATTATATATATATATATATATATATATATATATATATATATATATATATATATATCTTGGAATTTACTGAACATTTACCTTATGTATGTATTTAAATCAACTGAGAAAAGTATCTTTTAAAATGTAGCCTCCTACCATTTAAGACATCTTCAATCTCTCTCATGCAAATATTCTTTAACCCAATACCGCCAGGGAAAATTAATAAAAAAAATGGGGAAAATGCTGTGCTCATTTTCTATATTTTTATTTTCTACACTGCTATTCTTTAAGATTACATGGAAATACTGTGCTGTTTTATAGATGGGACTTACCAATCTCCTATGAATACCATGGGCCAAGTAAACTACCTATCTGTATATATAGCATCTATATCCTTTTATCTATCTGTCTGTCTGCCTGTGATCTAAAAAGACACAATATGAAATAGAATATGACATGATATGCAAGGGATTGGACAAATGCTACGATGTGTCACAAAAAATGCTATGTACTGTATAACTTTATCCATTATGAAAATTAATATAACACACCTTAAATAAATTTGTGATGGAGGATATTCTGTCATCCTCTGATAACGTAAACAAGAGAAAGGAAAAAATAAAAGAGAAAAGAGAAAAATGAGAAAGAACGTGAAGAGTAAAAAAAGAAAAGTAGAAGAAACAAAGCTAAAAGCATGGAAAAATGAATGCATGATAAAGAGAGAATAACCAGAAGAAAAAAAAGACAAACCTGGTCGTCCAAGTGCTCCCCAGGACTGAGAGATTGAAGAGACTGTTGTCTGATGCTCATATTTCCCACAATAATGTGAATGTCTTCTGAATACACTTGGGGCTGTGGTGAAGACATTTCATGAATGCCTAGTGGATATAGGGTGAGCACTGTCTGTATGGGTCTTAAATTGTGGATGTATGAATATAAAAGTAGTGATGCCCCAAGAACATAGGCAGCTGTGCTCTTCTTTGGATTAACATTTAAAATTTTACATCTTTGAATCACAGCAACAATAATGGCTTCAAGTATTCTTCCATTACTTATGTTTTGCATTTCGTCTACTAGTGATAAGACAGCATCGCACTGGCATCTATGTTTCAACTCGTTAGCATCTTGTACTTTTGTATAATTGAAATTCAGAGATTCTTCTAACAAATCTTGAATTTCTTTATTTGACTGAGTATCTATAAATCTATTTACTTCTGCCATTCTTGCAGTGAAATCCTGGCTGTCATCACATAATCTTCTTTTCTTTTTCAGTTCTTTTCCAGCATATACTTTTCTCTTGTTTGGCAAAAGGACTTGCTCTTTCTTCATTGCATGTGTTTTGCCTGGTTTGGGCAATGTGAAATGAACAGACTGGTTATCATTATGTGACTCAGAAATCAATTTCTGCTTTGTATTCCTCCTGTTTACTGATGACAGGCCACTGTCTGGGACCAACAAAGGAGGATCATTTACTTCCATCTTCACTGTAATGTCATCAAACCCCAAGGAGGGAGGGACAACCACCTGAACAGCTGGCCTCATGTCTGGTTTGGTGTTGGGCTCTAAGTATATGACCATTGAATCATGAAAACTCTCACCGTCGTAAATTCTTTTCTCAGAACAAACATTATTTATAACTGTGAATATTTCATTTTTTATTGGCAATGGGTTGGGTGTTGCTGTCATATCTATGAAGGGTAAACCTCCTTGGGTGGGTGTTACTGTAGGCAAAGAATTTGTGTCAGGTATTAATTGTGTTACACTCTTACTCTTATTACAGACTGGGTGCTTCACAGGTTTTGAAATTAACACTTCTTGAATATTTTCAGTAACTTGGGTAAAAGCATCTGCAGTTTTAATAGATTTTGTTTTCTGCATCATTCTTAACAGTTTATTTCCTTTCCCAGAAACAGCTTTATCTTCCAATTTGTTATCTAACCCAGTCAAAATTACGTTATTTAGCTCATCTCTTGATGAAGAATCTTGAATGTTTTTGTCATTCTCCTCTCTATATTCAACTAAAGAAACTTTCTTCCCTTCCTGCCAAAGTGCCTGCAACTCTAACAACAAATCATATCTATCTTTGTACTCCTTTGGTTCAAGGTAACTACTCATATCTGCTAAATTTCTAAAGATTCTGTTCATTTCCTGCCACTTTATATCTTTAACACTTTCATCAATGGATGCTCTTTTCCCATCTTGCCATAACTTGTGAAGCTGTATTAGTAACTCAAACCTTGCGCAGTATTCTCTGGGCTCAAGGATACTATTCATGTTTGCCATGAGTTTCATAACCCGTAACATTTCCAAAAACTTGTTATTTTTTCTCATCTTCTTGACCTTTTCTGGTGAAAGGGGCTTTATCTTTACTGAAGCTTTAGCTCTACTGGCCATTTGTGTTACAGCAGATTTAGGAGATACTTGCCACTTGACTGGAATCCATTCCTTATGAAAATCAGTAATTTTTATCTCTGAAACCAAGTAGAACAAATGTCTGCACAGCAAGTTTGTGTTTGCATAGAAACTACATGAACATGAAACCGAATGCTGACTTATGGTAACACTATAGATGATGTTATCTATCACTTCATAATTTTCTTTGTCCTTTGCCTTCACCTCTAAAGTCATACTTTTACTTTCTTTCAGTTCATCAATCATGAGTTCAAAAGCATAATCAGTTGACACATCGCGCATTTCTTTGACTAATTTTGTAATACTATAACTTACAGTAGTTTTATCAAGAAATACCTTGTAATCCAAGTCTTTAGTCCTGTCTTCATAACTTTTCATAAGATTACTTACTGACAAAGAAGGACAGAGATTCTCATTTTCTGATTTAAAAACTTCAAGAACTGACATCAAAATTTCCCTCTGACTACTCTGAACTAAAGCTTGAGCAATGACATGCTTTTGATTTTTGTTGTCAACAGCCATGAGACTAACAATAGGCATGACCTTATTCTTGATCTTGCACATGACATCCATAAAAACAGAATCAGGATATTCTTCTAATTCCTTCTTTTGTGTTGACCTTTGAGCATACAAGTAATCTAATACTTTGTCCTTAACTGACAAAACAACAGTAGCCTTTTCATCCTCCTCCAAGAGAGTTTCAATTGAGGATAGAATGACATCATCCTCTGGGCCAAGTTGGGGTAGACACTGTTTCATACGATAAATATCTTCAATGGTAAGCCTTTTCCCTGAGAATTCATTTAGATATGCCCTGTCCATTGTGGGATCTATTTTTAAATTTAAAAATATTTCTCCGTCTGTTCCTTGAGGATGCATCAAGCGTCGATTCTGTAGAGAAAAGGCAAAGATAGTAACATTTTTCTCCACATTTAACAACATTTAACATATAAATTTAAATCTATTCATGCATTCTAAAAGGAATATACAAAGTAATTCCAATATCAGTATGCAAAAGCTAGGATCTTTTAGAAGTGAATTTGGTGATTTTCAGATTTAACATCAACAAAACCTTCTGTGCAAGCATAACAGATAACATGTACAACAAAACTTTCTTATCTCTGGCATATGGCTGATTTACCTCTGGATAATTCTTATATATTGCTTCTGAGACTTCATGATTATGCTCCATTGAAAATTGAGTCACGCAAAGCTTTCCTCGTTTTCTGTCCATTGCAAGTACCAAGAAGGCACCACATGACAACTTGAAGGACCTGTGCAATAAAACTCATATCAAGCTAAATAGACAAATTACAATGTTTGCCTTACTGTATCAAAAAAATAAGATGTCAAGCTATAAAAAATTAAATCATAAGTATCCTCAGCCAATTTATTACAATTAGACTACTACAAAAGTGCAAGTAAAAACACATATTTTTCATCATTATTTCATATATTTTATTATAATAATAAAATATAACAACTAAATGTGTGGAAAATTAATTGAAAGGTCACTTTCTACAAAACTTAGATCATTCTTAATCTCAAAGAATAACTAAATTACATACTATTAATCTATCTACTAATGACATATATTAATATTACTGTCATTAAAGCAACTTTCACATGGCATGATATTACTAACCTCTGATTTGGCCTGATCCCTCTGCCTTCAATTCTTCTTTTCCCACCATGTTTACATTTGTACCTTATATACTTATAAATAAGTTTCTCTGGGAGCAGCTTCATAGCCTTTCTCCATGGCCCATCTTGATCTCTTCTATTAAATTTTGTGCTCTTGGCTTTCACAAACAACATGAAGTTGTGGTCACTAAAAGCTTTCAAATCTTCCTCAAACTCTGCAAATGATTCGTACTCCGCCCCGACCTCCAGCCTCCAGCTCTGCTCCGTAGTCGAGCTTCTTTCTTGTACAACTTCCATTTTTTCTTCATTTGTGAATTATAGTCTAAATGCTTCTATTTTCAAGGCCCTGAAATACAAATATAACTGGTAATAAATCTATTATAAAAAATGCACTGAAATAATACTAGGTGCACTAAATAATGCCTTATATCAAATTGTACTTTCATATCTGGTATACAGTATCACGCTTATAACCATTACCTTAGAACTGTGAGGTAAGTTATTATTAAATTTGGAACTTCTCTGTATATAAAAATGAAAATCCAAAATATCCATCTCTCATACCTTTACAGTCATTGTTTGTAATCTTAAGTGGCTGAATAAGGGGTGAGTGGGTGTTACATCCATTTTACAAAAAAACAACTACCTATGTGCTGACTGCAAATCCTGGATGCAGCACCCTCATTATTTTTTATAAAACTGAATACAGACAAATTTCTTAAAGCTCCACTTCCATTTACATGAGAGTAAAATAATTACAGTATATAAACTTTTAAAAATGCTTTACCAGAACATATGAAAGGAAAGAGTATCGATAGTTACATCAACAGCTAAAAAATCACCTTGACAGACAGCATGATGAGAATCTAGATTCCCATCTGCATATCTTCTACCTACTGTATTACTGCTGAAATATAGTTAAATATATCACAACTAGGAGCCATTTCTACTAAGACAGTTGGGAACCCATTATATATGGCTACCGCTTAATTTTTTCATGTGGGGAGGTTCTTATATTCGTGGTATTGCCCGATGGGTTTAGACTCTCTTTTTTAATAACATGAAACCAATCACTTTTCCTTTGTTAAAGTTTTGAATTTTTAATACTGATATTATTCCTGGCATAAAATCAGCAACAGTAATAATAGCAAACTAAACTAAAAACTTTTATTTAAAAAAAAAAAAAAAAAAAAAAAAAAAAAATCTAAGTAATGGGGGAAATACAGATGCGCTTGCCAGAGGCTGAGCCCCAACTCCACATCACAAAATTTCTTTAACACCTTGCCGACGGGTACGACGGGTGGACACGTGCTATGCCCACTGTTAGTACTTGTTTGATTGTTTTTACACATAGATGGCTATACTTGTACTAAGTCACCAATGCGACAGTTACGAGTACTGCCCGTCTCACCTGTTCACCTTTTTCTTTGATTTACAAAATATTTTACGTTATCTTATTTTGCTGTTACTAATATTAAAAAACATTATAATAATTATAACGTTTATAATAAAAATATCACCATCGATATGCACAGCACTAGTAACAAATTATGTTTTTCCCGCCAATTCAAATCACGTAAGGTCACAAGGTCTACTAATTGACTCCTTTGTGGCTAAGCACTAGCAAAGCCATCTATGGGCAGACATTTCACAAAAAAATATAGAAAATAGGCACAGCATTTTCCCCATTTTTTGTTCATTTTCCCCGGCGGCATTTGGTTAACAATCTAAGTTACTGTGACTGGGTGCTTGAGGGGAGGGTTGATGGAGAACTCTACCCTCCCCCATTGTCTTCACCTCTATATGCACAGCATGATAGAGCTGCAACTTGGGAAGAGTGAATGGACTTGAATTGCAACGATACTTTCCGTGATCTTCATCTTTCACTGGTGTATAAATGCACTGATTAGTATCTTGATAATGCCATTATCATTTTAACTGGGACTTCTGATTCTGATATCGTAAACCTCTGTTTCCAGCCTGATCAGAAATGACTGATACATAAATGCTAATCATTCCAAACATATACCTTTTATAATTTGAACTTCAGTGGATCTAATAGTAAGCCATATTTAAGTTAGGGACCTTGCATTGAATATTGCACCAGAATAAGACCACATCAAACATTTCGTAGTCCGAAAATATGTGATAGAGGTGTGCTGATCTTTGACAGAGCAGTAAATGGACTGAGGTATATTACGTTTACCGAACTTTATTTTGACAGATAATT
>NC_061826.1:13539407-13541907 GCF_019202785.1 Penaeus chinensis | reverse complement strand
CAAGGGCGCGACGGGAGGCACTCACTGCCACGTCCCTCTGGCGGTGACCATAGCAACCAACAAGGGGATAGGGGTCGGGTGGGGGGGCAGGTAGGGGAGGGGAATGGGAGTGTGGTTGGGGGGAGCGAGTGGGGGAGAAGGATGGGGGGGCAGATAGGGGAGAGTGGTGGGAGAGTGTCGTGGGGGGAGCGAGTGGGGGAAAAGGATGGGGGAGTGTGGTGGGGGAGCAGATAGGGGAGAGGGGTGGGGGTGTGGTGGGGGGAGGGAAGGGGATAAATGCTACGGCTTAATCACTTTTAGAAACGCTGTAACCGATATGAAAGGGGATTACTGTATGGATGCGTTGTGCGTTTGTGTGTGTGTATATATAATTTTACACACACACACATTCATATATATATATTTTTCTCCTTCCTTCTTTCTTTCTTTCTTTTTCTCTTTTTTCTTTTTCTCTTTTTTTCTTTTTTTCTTATCTTCCTTTTTTCTTTTCTTTTACATTTAAGTCGGTCTTACTGGAAGATTCTCCGCCTTTGATATCCTTTTGATCTTCGCCCCTTCCATCAGGTCGTGCTTTGTTGCGACTTGTACCTGTTTGCGTGCATCTGGTTGTCTTATGTGTGAGTGCATGTGCCTTTGTGTGCTCATGTGATGGAATGCGAGGGTGCTCTTTGCCTGCTTGCGCTTGTCGTTGTGTGTAAGTGTGTGTAAGTGTGTTCGTGCGTGCGTGTGTGTGTGTGTGTGTGTGTGTGTGTGTGTGTGTGTGTGTGTGTGTGTGTGTGTGTGTGTGTGTGTGTGTGTGTGTGTGTGTATGCTGTATGAGTGTATGTATGTATGTATGTATGTATGGATGTATGTGTACGCGGTTGTGTGTGTGTGGACCGCACACGCCGGAGGGTGGAATGATGTCGTAATATTGTAGAGACGCCCCCTCCCCCCCTCCTCCCCCTCCTCCCCCTCCCCGAGTGTCCCGGCGGGCGTGATCTTTATGGTTTAATTCTGTGCGTCGTTGCTTCTTCCTCCTCCGCCTCTCCTTCTTCCTGCCCCTCCACCTCCCTTTCTCCCGTCGCCTCCGCCTCTCCGTCTTTCGCCTCTTCCGCTTCCTTTTCTTACTTCGCCTCCTCCCTTTCTTCCTGCTCCTATTCCTCTCCTTTTTTCGCTTCTTCCGCCTTCTTTCTTCGCCTTCTCCTCCTCCTCCTCCTCCTCCTCCTCCTCCTCCTCCTCCTCCTCCTCCTCCTCCTCCTCCTCCTCCTCCTCCTCCTCCTCCTCCTCCTCCTCCTCCTCCTCTTCCTCCTCCTCCTCTTCTTCATCCTTATCCTCCAACTCCTTTTTCTTTTCACTTCTTTTTACCCTTTGGTACAATTTCCTTTTCCAACCGTGTATTATTTTTAATGTTCGTATCGCAACATTGTCTCTGTTCTTGTCCCTCGGGTGCTCTCCATTGCCCCCTTGCAATTCCTAATTTCTTTTTCTCTTCTTGTTTTATTCCGACTCCAGCTTTCTCTAACTCTTTGTTACTTCGCCTTTCGCCTTTGCCATATTTCTTCTCGCTTGGTGTTGACCTCCTCCCTTTCCTCTGCAACTTCGTCAAGCAATATCCATGACCTTTTCTCTGTCTTTCTCTCTATCTCTTGTATTACTTAGTCTCCTTTTTTTTCCTTCTAATTTCTTTCGTTTGTTTTCCTTTTCCTCTGTTCCTTTCCTTTCGCCCTTTTTCATCTGCTTCCTTTTCTGTAGACGCGCGTCTGTTTTTTTTTTTTTTTGTCTGCCTTACCAAGCACTTTTCATTTCTGTAGTTTATTGCTAAATCTGAAGCGCTCGGTGCCCCTGGGACATTTTTCTTATTCTTTATTTTAGTTGTTTCTGACTTTGCATTCCTAATTTTTGCCCTGTAGCCTTTTTCTTTCCTCCTCGCCTTCTTCCCATTCGCTGTTTTTCTTTTCTCCTTTTCCTTTCTTTTTCTTCTAATTTTTGGTTCCTCTCTCTGCTTCACCTCTTCTTCGCCTTCGTCCCTCCTTTTCCTCTTTCTCCTTTTTCTTCTGCTCTTCCTTCTCCAGTTCCTCCTCCTTCTTCTACTTTTCCTTGTTCCCCTTCTCCTTCTCCTTTCCCTCCATCCCCTCCTTCTCCTCCTTCTTTTCCCTCTCCCCTTCCCCTTCCCCCCCTCTTCCTTTTCCCTCCTCCTCCTTTTCCCTCCTCCTCCTCTTCTCTTCTCTTCTCTTCTTTCCTGTTCACCTGCGTCAAGGAAGAGCCCGGGCACACAGTCGGGGATTGCCGTCCTGCTCTGCCTCCGAGAGAGGAAAATTCAAGTCAGGTCTTTTGAGATGCGCTCGGAGGACGCTATCCCCAAGGCGAGCCTGTACACAGCGCCCCGATTTGTGCAGGATATGAAATCTGTGTGTGTGTGTGTGTGTGTGTGTGTGTGTGTGTGTGTGTGTGTGTGTGTGTGTGTGTGTGTGTGTGTGTGTGACTGTCTGTCTGTCTGTCTGTCTGTCTGTCTGTGTCT
>NC_061826.1:13495922-13509307 GCF_019202785.1 Penaeus chinensis | reverse complement strand
GGGGGGGGGGGGGAGGTTGGAGGATGGGGGGTTGTAGCCCCCTTTTCGATCCAGGGGGAAGGGGGGGGGATTTTGTACCCCCTATAAGTTCAAGGGGGGGGCAGGAGGGGGAGGGGGGAGTTTGTAACCCTTTATCGATGCAATTTGATACATTTCTGAAGGAATTTAGCGTTATTCTTTTGATTTGCAATGAATTTTATTTTTCTGGTTTTCGTTTCAATTTTGTTTCTCTCTTTTTTTTCCACATCGAGACACCGTATTCGTAAACACGTTTTTTTTATTACAAACTTTTTTTTTTCACTGATAGATTTCTTTACAAAAGCATTCGAACCTTCTTTTTTTTTTAAATCGAAATACCGATTTCTTTTTTCCCCAAATTATTAGTAAACGCTTTCTTTTTTCTCTTTCTTTTTCACCCTGAGCCCCACCGATCTCCTTCCCAAAGGGTGCGCAAACCCGGCGTTTTTTTAAATAAAAATGCCGATTTTCCTTTTTTATCCCAAATTATTAGTAAAAGTTTTTTTGTTTTTTTTCATTTTCTTTTTTCACCCTGAGCCCAACCGATCTCCTTCCCAAAGGATTCGCAAACCCGGCGTTTTTTTTTTTTTAATCAAAATACCGATTTTCCTTTTTTTTCCCCAAATTATTAGTAAAAGTTTTCTTCTTTTTTTTCTTTTTTTTTCACCCTGAGCCCCACCGATCTCCTTCCCAAAGCATTCGCAAACCCGGCGGCGCACATTGGCCCAGGAGGCGCGCGGACGGTTAAGGCAGCGAGCGAGGCGAGACCGCATCAGGACCGTCTGGGGCCGGAAACAGCACGGACGCGCGCGCTCGCCAACCGGCCGATGCATCACCTAATTGATGTCAGGAAAGCTTACAGCGGCGTTCCCATTCCGGGGGTGGGATGAAGGGGGGTGGGGGGTAGGGAGGGAATGGTGGGGGAGGGGTATGTGGATGCGTGAAGTTGGGCTCAAGTTTCTATTTGTGTTTGTATCTGTATCTCGGGGTTTCGCACTCTCTCTCTCTCTCTCTCTCTCTCTCTCTCTCTCTCTCTCTCTCTCTCTCTCTCTCTCTCTTTCGTTCTCTCTCACTCTCTCTCTCTCTCTGACTTTGTCTCTTTCTCTCTGACCCTCTCTCTCTCTCTCGCTCTTTTCCTCTGCCTCATGATATCATATATGATATCATGATATCATATATGATATCATATATCATATGTATATATGATATATATATATATATATATATATATATATATATATATATATATATGTATATGTATATACATATACACATATATAACATGTAATATATATATATATATATATATATATATATATATATATATATATATATATATATATATATATATATATATATATGTATGTATATATACATATACATATATATATATGTATATATATACATATATATATGTATATACATACATATATATATATATATGCATATACATATACATATATATATATATATATATATATATATATATATATATATATATATGTATGTATATATGTATGTATGTATGTATTTATGTATGTATGTATTCATGTATGTATGTATGTGCATACACACATATGTAATGTTAGTACCTTGGAGGACGAGCTCAGCAGTGTATGCATAGCAACTTAATGCCACATCATGTCACTAAAGCGATAACTATCTTAGGGTCCGAAGCCTCCCCCCCCCCCCATTGCAAATAAGTCTGCACACAGTTGCAAGTTTTAAGTCCCACCAAAATCTACTTTCTCCACGTCGACCCCCTTCACACTCACCCGCCCGCCCGCCCGCCCGCACGCCCACACCCACACCCACGCCCACATCTTATGGCCTGGGCCGCACCCCTTCGACGTACGCCCACGGGGATTCTCACCCCCCCCCCCCTACCAGATATCCCCTCGAAGGTCCCTTGCGTCTGACTCCCTTCCCCTTCTTCCCTCTCTCCCTTCCCCTATCCCTCTTCGTCCCCTCTCCTCCCTCTTCATCTCATCTCCCCATCCTTCATACCCCTTTATCTTACCTCCATCCCCTCCCCTTCCTTGTCCTTCCCCATTCCCGACCTCCCTCTTCCTCTCCTCCTCTCTCCTTTCTCCCCTATCCTCCTCCTCCATCCTTCTCCTCCTCCATCCCCCTTCTCCTCCTCCTCCTCCTCCTCCTCCTCCTCCTCCTCCTCCTCCTCCTCCTCCTCCTCCATCCTCCTCCTCCATCCTTCTCCTCCTCCTCCTCCATCCTCCTCCATCACCCTCCTCCTCCTCCTCCTCCTCCTCCTCCTCCTCCATCCTCCTCCTCCATCCTTCTCCTCCTCCTCCACCATCCTCCTCCATCCTCCTCCTCCATCCCCCTCCTCCTCCTCCTCCTCCTCCTCCTCCTCCTCCTCCTCCTCCTCCATCCTCCTCCTCCATCCTTCTCCTCCTCCTCCTCCATCCTTCTCCATCCCCCTCCTCCTCCTCCTCCTCCTCCTCCTCCTCCTCCTCCTCCTCCTCCTCCTCCTCCTCCTCCTCCTCCTCCTCCATCCCCCTCCTCCTCCTCCTCCTCGTCTCCTCCCACACTCACTTTCCTTCTGCGGGGGAAGTAAACCTGCGTCTTCCGGGCGTAAACTTCACCCACATCCAACCCACCAGGAGGACGGAAGGCAGCCCGCGACCCCGCTACCGACGCCACGCACTCGCATCGCCCACGCCCCCCCCCCCTCGCCCACGCCCACGATCCCCCGCCCACGATCCCCTTTACGAAGCCCCTGAAATCGCCCTCTTCTCCTCGAGCTTCGAGGCCTTCGCGGAGGCTCGTCATAAGGACTTCCTCGAAGGAGGCGAAGACGCGGGGCGCGGGAGTTTCGAGAGGCGCGAGTGTGTGTGTGTTGCAGGGGAGGGAGAGGGGGGGAGGGAAGTCCGTAGGGGGGGAGGGGAGTCCTTAAGGAGAACAGGAGTCCTCAAGGGAAAAAAAAAAAAGATCCGTAAGGAGAGAAGCGAGTCCATAGGGATGAGGAGCGTCCGTAGGGAAGAGGAAGAGGAGGAGGAGGGAGGGGGGGGGGGGGGGCGTCCGCGTTGCAAGGAGGTTGGCCAGGATGTGCAGTGCGGACGGACACGGGATGTGGGGACGGGGGTCAGCGTGGATCACTGCTCCTGTGTCGTGATAGTCATGATCAGCAAGGGTTATTCGGCTCGACTCTTCCTCCTCCTCGTCGCTTCATATATGTTTTTCCCTTCTTCTTCTTCTTCTGAATCTGTTTGGGTTTCTTTCTGATTCTCTGATGTTATTCTCTCTTCTCTTCTGTCTCTCTTTTTTGTCTTTTTTTTTATCTTCTTTCTCTTGTCTTTGTCTTTTACCCGTTTTTTTTTTTTTTCTTTTCTCTTACTCACGCTATTTTCTATTCTTTCTCTGCCTATCTTTCCTCTGCCACTATTTTTTTTTTCCTTTTTTTTTATTCAGTTTTCCTTTTTCATCTTGTCTTGTCTCGTCTTTCTTTTTCCTTTTTTTGTTTCCTCCTCCACCTCATCCTTTCTTTCTCCTCTTCCTCCTCCTTCATCTTCCTCTTCTCCACCACCCCTTCCTCCTCCTTCTCCCCCTCCTCCACCTCCTCTTCCACCTCCTCCCCCTCCTCCCCCCCCACTCCCCCCCTCCTCCCCCTCCTCCTCAGTTCCACATCGACGAGATTCCATCCTTGTTCCGCTCTCCTTCACCTCCTTTTTTTATTTCTACTTTCTTCCCGACGCCCTTGAGGCCAAAGGAAGAAGTCTTTAAGGATAATAAGTCCTCGCACCTTCCCTATTTCCCTTTCCTTCACCTCCTGCGTCCTCCCTTCCTCCCTCACTTTCCCTGCTCTTCCTCTTTTACTCTCTTTTCCGCCTTCTGTTTTGGTCTTAGTTTTGAATTTTGTATTATTATTATTTTTTTTTTTTTTTTTTTTTGTGTGTGTATTTTAGACATTTTTTTTCTTATCTTTATCCTGTGTCTTTATCTCCTTTTCCTTCGTCTTTCCTACTTCCTCACTCTTCCCTCCTCTTATTCCACCTCTTCCTTAGATTCCCTTCCTCCCTTCCTTCCCTTCTCCCCCCCCCCCCCCCCCCCCCCCCGTTCAGTGTCACTGTCACTCCCTCTTTACTCACCTCTCCTCAGTGCCCCTCCCTTCCCTCCTTTCCCTCTGCCTCTCTTCCCACTCCTCCTCAGTGCCCCTTCTTTCCCTCCTTTCCCTCTTTAGTGTCCTCTCCTTCCCTCCCTGCCTTCCCTCCCTCCCCTCATTGCCCTCTCCTTCCCTCCCTTCCCTGTTCAGTGCCCCTCCCTTCTCTCCCTCCCCCTCCTCAGTACCCTCTCATCCCCTCCCACCCCATCCCTCTCCTTCCTTCCTCCTTCCCCTTCCCCCCCTCCTCCTCCTCCCCACCCCCTACCACTCTTCCTTCCTCGGCACACGAACCAACGACCTTGAGTGCAAAACATCTGGCGCTCACCCTCGAAAGCCAAGGAGTGAGGCAATTACTCGAGAGCGCGGCGTAAATACTCTCGAGGAAACGAAAACGGAAGGTCCATACTCGATTAGCTTGAACTTGAGATTAGTAGAACCTTGGCCGCCATCTTGAGAGGGAGTAAGAAAGGGAGGCGGAGGAGGGGGATAGGGAAAAGAAAAGAGAGGAGAGAAAGGAGGAAGGAAAAAATTGGATTTTCGATTGGCTGTCTTGGAAGGAGGGGAAGGAGAGAGAGAGAAGAAGAGGAAGAAAAAAAGAGAGTCCGGGACGATATCTTTGGAAGTAGAAGAGAAGGAAGAGAAAGAGAAGTAGAGATAGGAGAGAGAGATAGAAAGAAGAAAAAGAAAAAGGAACAGAATAATAAGAAAAAGAAACAAAGAAACAAGATGACGAGGCAAAATCAGAGGTAAAACGAAAGTAAAGAAGACGAAGAAAATGAAAACGTAACGAAAGAAAAAAATATAAGAAAATTAAAAAAATAGATAAAAATAGAAATATTCTTAATACATAGCACGAAGAAACAAATCAAAACACATAAACACTTAAACTTTATTGGAAAACTCGGCCCGATTCCTCGAGAACCTGGAATTACGCAGAGTCGAGTCGGTTCGAACCCTCGATTGAACCCGCCTCGAACCGGCTTCTGTTTTACACGCGTTCATTTTGTTTTTATTGATTTATATATTTCTCTATCTCTTTATTTTATAGGGAAATATGATAGGGAGATTATTTCTTGTTATATTTCTTGAAGTGTTTTGTTTCGTTTGTGATTGTGTGTGTGTGTGTGTGTGTGTGTGTGTGTGTGTGTGTGTGTGTGTGTGTGTGTCTTTTGTAAAATAATAATAACTTTGTATCGTGATGATTGTAGTAATACTCATAAAAAGCGACAATAGTAAACTAATGCTCACAATTATTGTAATAATTCTATTTCAACCAACCATATATCTATCAACAAAAGAAAAACTTAATAGATACCCCATAAAATAGATAATTAACATAATATCAGTGAAAATAATCGGTAGGAATTTGTGTATTCATCCGCTCAAAAAAAAAAGAAAAAAAAAAAAAAGGAAAATCCATTTCATCCTTCTATTTTTTTTTTTTCTTTTTTTGCAAATGCAGGATCATCATTGCGTTATCTATATCGGAAGGGTGAGGGTTGCAATGCGAACAATACCCTTTTTTATCATTTTTAAATTTATTATTATTTTTTTCCGTCTGAAAACTTATTCAATGGCAAAATTTTACGATTATCATTAAATTTAAATCATTCATAACCCTTTTATTCGTTTATAAATGCGTTCAGTAAGTACACGGACGCGTTTTATGTTGTCATGTTTTCCTAATAGCAAAGAGGTAGTGCAAAATATATGCAAGAGATTTAATGGTGATTTCGTGATAAGGAAATTTACGATGATGTTCTGTCGAAGCTTGAAATATTAATTCACTTTTTCGTGTTTTTTTTTTTTTTTTTTATAATTTCTCTCTCTCTCTCTTCCCCCCCCTCTCTCTCTCTCTCTCTCTCTCTCTCTCTCTCTCTCTCTCTCTCTCTCTCTCTCTCTCTCTCTCTCTCTCTCTCTCTCTCTCTCTCTCTACTTTTCTTTTTTATCAAATGAGAAACCAGAATTGAGTTTGTTGTAATATATTGCGTGCACGATACACATACCTTTTAACATCAGAAAGTTATTTTATAGAATTAGATACATTTATTTGCTTTGTCTATTTTTTTTCTTTCTTTCTTTCTTTCAATTGTGGATAAAGCGATAAAAAATAATTGTTCTAATGGGAAGATGCAACTTTACGAATCCTCATTATCATATGCGAATAAGATAAAAAAAAAGAAAAAAAAAAATATCTTGCTTAAAAATATATTAAAAATGAATAATAATGATAATAACAATAATGATATTAATTTTTTTTGCAAGGTTAAGGAGCACTGCTTCATTATTTTAATATTCGCGATGCTTAATGTGTTCATCATGAGGGTTGTTACTCAAGGTTATCTGTGAAGAAGTAGAGGTTAGTCGTAATTTTTTTTCCTAGTTTGCCAAGTAAATCCTTTCTTTACCTGGGATTGTTACTACTAGTAGTAGTTGTACTTATATTTCTACTAATACTTTTAGTACTACCACAACCACCACTACTATAACTATTACTACTACTACTACTACTACTACTACTACTACGACCACCACTCCCACCATCACCACTACTATAACGACCACAACCACTACTACTACAACCACCGCTTATGCTATTACCACTACCAATACTATTCATATTCTGCCGCTACTTATTATGCAGATTACTTTGGGTGCAGTTGAGTCTTGCGGACCATTATTTCAGTTATCTCTCAGGATCTCTCTTACCTTCCTTTTATCCCTCCTTATCACTTCCCCTCCTCTTCCTCTTCCTTCTCTCCTCTCTTTCCTCTCTTTGCCTCCTATCATCTGTCTCTCTATTTACTTTTGCTCCAAGACGTTGGTCTCAGAAACTAGCCTCCCTTAAGCGGAAACTGGTCTTTATTGAGAGTGAAACTAGTCTCACGGAAGCTGAAACTGGTCTTTATTGAGAGTGAAACTAATCTCACAGATGCTGAAATTGGTCTTTACTGAAATTGAAACTAGTCTTGCGGAAGCTGAAACTGGTCTTTCCTGAAATTAAAACTGTATTCAGAAGCTTGAAACTAGCCCCCCCCCCCCCCCAAGCTGAAACTCTCCTCACAGTTAAGCTTCAACCAATCTTCACCGAAACTGAAACTTAGTCCCACAGAAGCTTGAAAGCCTTAATAAGCCTCAAAGATGAAGCTCGCCGTTCCGGACGACGAAACTTCCGGATATTGCAATATAAAAGAAGGGGTGTTTGAGAGTCGTTCGCAAGGTTGCTGGTTTCCACTCGGCGGTCCGCGGAATGGATGTTATAATTGTTGAGTTTGGTTCCTGAAGGAGGTCCGGGAGGGGAGGGGGTAGGGGGGGATAGGGGAGGAGGGTGGGGGTGGGGGAGGGAAGAGGTGGGGGAGTTAGGGAAGGGGGTGGGGGATAGGAGGGGAGGAGGGTGATGGAGGCGGAGTTAGGGAGGGGATGGGGAGAAAAGGAGAAAGAGAAACAAAAATAATAATAAAACAGAAGCAGAAAAAAAAAAAAGGGAGGAAGAGAAAACTGAACACCGAGAAATCAGCCAGGGGCCTCATAATCGGCCCTAGGACACGCCGGCATCAGCTGAGCGACCTTGGCAACCGTGGTCGTCGTTTGGTCTGAGATAATGGGACTCATTTAATGCTTTTGTTTAATCTGTTTTTCTTTTGTTTTGTTATTTGCTGATGTTTATTTTTGTTTATTTTTTTATTTTTATTATTTTCTCTTTTTGTGTTTCTTTGTTTTGTTTTGCTGTTGTTGCTTTTTTTTAAGTTTCTTTGTTTTTTTCCTGTTTTTGTTTTTTGTTTTCTCTTTATTATTTTCTCTTTAGCTGTTTTTTTTTTTTGTGTTTTATTGCGCTTATTTGTGTTTATTTTTTTTTTTTCTTTCTATCCGTTTACTCATGCTTTTTTTTATACATTTACATTTTCTCGATAAGAATATATTGCATTTTATCTGTGTATTCACTTCTAATTTTATTGTTACATTTACGCATGCTTGAAGGAAAAGGTAAATAGATTGGAGATAACAGAGATGCTATGGGTAATAGTAGTGACGAATTAACAAGGTCTGTCTTTAGCGGTTATTGCTAGACGATTTGGGATAGTGAGGGAGGGAGGATGTAGTGATTGGATAATGTTTATCTCTTTTCTTCGGATTGTTTCTCTCCCTCTTTCGTTTTCTCTTTCTTTCTCTCTCTCTTTCGTTTTCTCTCTGTCTCTCTCTCTCTCTCTCTTTCTCTTTCGCTTTCGTTTTCTCTCTCTCTCTCTCTCTCTCTCTCTCTCTCTCTCTCTCTCTCTCTCTCTCTCTCTCTCTCTCTCTTAGTGATAAAAAGTTATCCTCATTATCATCATCAACTTTAAGTCATCATAATTTCACCTTTGGCTTACGATAAGAACACAGGGGACTTGGAAATGGGCGTGGCGGAGGGGCGTGGCATCACACCTCTGAAGGACAGAAGGGGCGGAGCGTCGAAAAATGGCAAGGCTAACATAGTCGACATTGAAAGCCAAAGGTAAGGAATGAAGTTATCTTAAGATGATCTGTAAGGATAAGGGTAGAAGGGGGGGTGGGGAGGAGGGGAGAAAGAGGGGAGAGAAAGAAGAAGAAGTAAGAGAAAGAATAAGAGTAAGAGGAAGAAGGAGAAAGAGAAAAAGAAAAGGGAGAGAAAAAAGAAGGAAGAAGATGGGAGACAAAGAAGAATAAGAAAGAAAAATGGAGAGAAAGAAGAAGAAGAAGAAAAACACTTATAAACACAACTCAACAATAAACACAAAAGGAAAAAGCACAGGATAACGAATCGAGGAGAGGGATAGGAAGAGAAACGAAGAAACAAAAGGGAAAACATTGGAGAAGAGAGA
Source organism: Penaeus chinensis (assembly GCF_019202785.1). Classification (NCBI taxonomy): domain Eukaryota; kingdom Metazoa; phylum Arthropoda; class Malacostraca; order Decapoda; family Penaeidae; genus Penaeus; species Penaeus chinensis. The sequence continues at coordinate 13,500,334 of NC_061826.1, read as the reverse complement.
ACGAACCAAGAAGTGGGACAGGAGGGGAGAGGAAGGAAGGAAGAAGAGGGGAATGAGAGGGGAAGGGAGGAAGGGATGTGGGCGGGGGGAGGAAACACAGGATAGCACGATGGGCGGTGGGGAGTGGGCGGGTCTGCGGCTGCGTGCCCAGCCAGGGATAACGGGGAATGTAAATTGCTCACGACTGGTCTCTATTGCAACGCCGCCGACGACCACTGTGGGAACTGGCTGGGATGGAGAAGGAGGGGGAGGAGGTGGGGGAAAGAGAGAAAGAAAGAGAGGGAGGGGGAAGGAGAGAAAGAGGGGGACGAGGAGGAGGAGGGGGAAGGAGAGAAAGAGGGGGAGGAGAAGGGGAATGAGAGAAAGAAGGGGAAGAGGAGGAGGGGGAAAGAGAGAAAGAAAGAGAGGGAGGAGGAGGAGGAATGAGAGAAAGAGGGGGAGGAGGAGGGGGAAAGAGAGAAAGAAAGAGAGGGAGGGGGACGAGGAGGAGGGGGAAAGAGAGAAAGAGGAGGCGGAATGAGAGAAAGAGGGGGAGGAGGTGGGGGAAAGAGAGAAAGAAGAGAGGGAGGAGGAGGAGGAATGAGAGAAAGAGGGGAGGAGGAGGAGGGGGAAAGAGAGAAAGAAAGAGAGGGAGGAGGAGGAGGAATGAGAGAAAGAGGGGGAGGAGGAGGGGGGGGAAAGAGAGAAAGAAAGAGAGGGAGGAGGAGAGAGAGAAAGAGGGGGGAAGGAGGGGAATGAGAGAAAGAGTGGGGGAAGGAGAGAAAGGAAGAGAGGGAGGAGGAGGAATGAGAGAAAGAGGGGGAGAAGGAGGAGGGATGAGAGAAAGAAAGAAAGAGAGGGAGGAGGAAAGAGAAGGAGAGGGAGGAGGAGGAAAGATAGAAGGAAATTGAAGAGGAAAGATAGAAAGAGAGAAGGAGGAGGAGAAACGAGAGAAGGAAAAGGAAGAGGAAAAAGAGAAAGAGAGAATGGAAGAAGGAGAGGAGGAGAAAAGAGAGGAGAGGGAGGAGGAAAGATAGAAGGAGAGACAGAGGAGGAAAGAGAGGAAAAAAGGAGAGACCGAGGAGGAGAGGGAAGAAAAAAGAGGAGGAAAGAGAGGAGAAGAGGAGGAGCAAAAATAGAAAGAGAGAAAGAGGAGAAAAGATTGAAGGAGAAAAAGAAGAAGAAAGAGAGAAAGAGTAGGTGCAGAAGTAAGAAGAGAGAAAAAAGAAGAGGAAGAATATTTGAATGAGGATGTGGAAAGAGTGATGGAGAGAAAGAAATTGAAGGAGCTAGAAAGGGAGAAAGAAGTAAAGAGGAGATGGGATAAAAGGAAAATGAGAAAGAGGAAGGAAGGAGGAAAGGAAGAGAGAACGAAAAGACGAGGTGGGGATAGCAAAGAGCAGGAGGAGGAGAAGAAGAAGAAGATAAAGAAGAGAAGAAAAGAGGAAGATGAGGAAGATGAAGAAAAGAAGAAGGAGGAGGAGGAATGGCTGAGGAAAAAGAAGACTTGAAGAAGGCAGAGGTAATGAATAGATCAGAAGGCAAAAAATAAATAAATAACATGAGATGGGGAAGAATCAAGGAGGAGCAATAATAGAGTAAAACAGGACGAAGGAAGAATAAGAAGAAATAAGATGAAAAAGAGGAAGAGGAGGAAAGAGGAAGCACCTAGGGGGGGAGGGAGAGATAGAGAGGAAATAAAAGAACAGAAAGGAGGAGGAAGAGGAGGAAGCGACAGAGAAGAAAGTGAAAGTGGTGATACTGGAAAAAACGAGATAATATCAACCAACAGAGTATGATGAATGAGGGAGAGAGAGATAGAGAAAGAGAGAGACAGAGACAGAGACAGAAAGAGAGAGAGAGAAATAAAGGAAGAGATAAATTAAGAAAGAGAGAGACAGAGAAAGAGACAGAGACATACAGAGAAGAAAAAGAGACAGAGACATAGAGAGAAGAGAGACAGAGACATGGAGAGAAGAGAAAGAGATAAAGAGAAGAGAAAGAGACAAAGAGAGAAGAGAAAGAGACAAAGAGAGAAGAGAAAGAGACAAAGAGAGAGACATAGACATAGAGAGAAGAGAAAGAGATAAAGAGAAGAGAAAGAGACAAAGAGAGAAGAGAAAGAGACAAAGAGAGAGACATAGACATAGAGAGAAGAGAAAGAGATAAAGAGAAGAGAAAGAGACGAAGAGAAAGAGACAGAGAGAAGAGAAAGAGACAAAGAGAGAAGAGAAAGAGACAGAGAGAAGAGAAAGAGACATAGAGAGAAGAGAAAGAGATAAAGAGAAGAGAGAGAGACAAAGAGAGAAGAGAAAGAGACAGAGAGAGGAGAAAGAGACAAAGAGAGAAGAGAAAGAGACAGAGAGAGGAGAAAGAGACAAAGAGAGAAGAGAAAGAGATAAAGAGAAGAGAAAGAGACAAAGAGAGAAGAGAAAGAGACAAAGAGAAGAGAAAGAGACAAAGAGAGAAGAGAAAGAGACAGAGAGAAGAGAAAGAGACAAAGAGAGAAGAGAAAGAGACAGAGAGAAGAGAAAGAGACAAAGAGAGAAGAGAAAGAGACAGAGAGAAGAGAAAGAGACAAAGAGAGAAGAGAAAGAGACAAAGAGAGAAGAGAAAGAGACAAAGAGAGAAGAGAAAGAGACAGAGAGAAGAGAAAGAGAAGAGGATTCTGGTGTCGACAGGCGTCTACCGCGAGTCATTGGCAGGATCAGCTGACCGCCGACAGGAAAGTAATTAGCCCGTCAAAGGAATACACCGCAGGTCTTGACAGCGTAGCAACAAACGAGGACAAGAAAAGTATATTGCGTAGGGACTGGGGCGATTTAGAACACTCTGGCAATAAAGTAGGAATAACGAATAACACAAAAAAAAAAAAAAAAAAAAAAAAAGAAGAGATTTGACTTTTTTTCCCATTAAAAAAAATCCAAAATAGGTAAATTCATTTTTTTCTTCATACCTCGTTCCCCGCTCGCCATTAGACCCAAAATAAATAAAGAGAGAAACAAACAAATAAATAAATAAATTATCATAATATAGTAATAATCATCATAATAATAACAAAATGTGTAATTTTGGGGGGTTCACGAAGACGAAACTCTCTCTCTCTCTCTCTCTCTCTCTCTCTCTCTCTCTCTCTCTCTCTCTCTCTCTCTCTCTCTCTCTCTCCGATCAACTCCTGTCAACTTCTTGCCTTGGTTTCCTCGGGTACGTTAGAAGCTTTGTTTCTTCGTTTGTTTTCCTTTGAAGCAGAGATTTATATTTAAAAAAAAATGAGGGAGAAGTCGAGTAATGATTAAAGATAGTCTCGCGTGTAGATAGAAAAGGAGGAAGGAAGGGGAAGAGGAGGAGGAGGAGGAAGAAGAGGAGGAGGAAATGATGATGATGAAGAAGAAATGTCTCGTCTTATGGTAGGTTGTTCGTGAAAATGGAGGTTTATGCAAGTTTTTTGGGTCTCTTAGCCCACTCCCTCCCCCCCGCCCCCTGCCCCTTCCAAATCCGGATTCTCAAGGAGGAGGGGGGGGGGGGGGAATCTGGGTCGTTTCTAGGGTGAGAGGGCGAGCAAGGTCAGGGGCAAATGTTCTCTCTTTCTTTTTCTTTCTGTCGTTTGCTTCCTCTCTTTCGCTTTCGCTTTCTCTCTCTCTCTCTCTCTCTCTCTCTCTCTCTCTCTCTCTCTCTCTCTCTCTCTCTCTCTCTCTCTCTCTCTCTCTCTCAAGTGTAGAGAAGTTACTAACCAGTATTATTCGTATGTAACTACTATCTATTATGTACAAATATTATCCCTTTCATTAAATTCTTAAATTTAGAATTAAATATGACACCTCTGAAAGCAACAGCTGGCAGACAGCACAGGAAGAAGCTAACAAAATTAATAATGCGGGGGAAATAAAATGGACCGAAAATAGCAACAATAATAGTAGTGATGATAATAATAACGGTGATAGCAATGTTGAGAAAACACGATATCCATGTAAGAGAAATGGCTTTACGAGAATCCCTCCCTCCCCGGCCAGGCGCCATCCGCAAGCAAGGCGTCCTGTGAATGACCAGAGAGAAGCGCAAATGGTGGCCGCGAAAGCTGGTCCGATCCTGCAAAGGCCGCGGCAGGAGCGTGCGAAACTTCTGCTGCCGCCGAGGCTTCCTTCGCCGCCGCTGTCCGGGGCCTGCCTGATGGCGAGGTCGTCCCCGGAGACTCGGCAATTATCGTTCAATTTCTCGGCGTTTCTCGCGGCTAATTGGCCTTGCCAGATGGCTCGGCCGCCGATGTTTGTTTACCCGGACGATGATGATGGCGATGCCAGTTGCGCACTAATTGATGGGTTTTTGCACTGCCACTGCCATTGTTTCTTCCCGTAATTTTTTCCCATATTTTTTTCTCTCTTTTTTGCCACGTAGAGCGGCAGCGAGCTCGTTTCCCCCCCGGCGTCGCGATCTCC
>NC_061826.1:13481512-13484012 GCF_019202785.1 Penaeus chinensis | reverse complement strand
ATCATAGCGAAGATAATCAACAATTTCTCACCCATCATTTCATATATCTCAACATTATAACTGTAATAACTGAGTACATAATTCCGCTCGTATGTATATCTTTTTTTTCCATTTAATCAAGCAACTCTTCCGCCCTCACTACCTGTACAGTAAACAACGCCAATGAATACACTTCAATATCTACCATATCACCATATACACATCACCCACGTCAAAAGAAAAAAACTATCTATCAACCCCTCTATCTATTTCCCTTAATTCCAACCCACCCCAACCCCCCATTCCTTCGAACCCACCGCCCACACGAACTTCCCAGCCGCCCACAACCTCACGCCCGAACCCCAGCCCGACGCCTCGATTACGCCCATAAATATCCTCCTTTTCCCACGCTCTTCCTACGGCTGGATAGCAGTCTAAATTCGCTACCGATTCGGAATGTACAAAATGGCCCTAATCCGGACGTGCTATCTCCATTCTCGTTTGTCTTGCTGCGTTCCGCCCAGTTGGGGATCCACAGTCGTTCTTTTTTTGAGATATAATAACTGTAACTGTTGCATATAGCATTTCTATTTTTGTTTGTTATCGTTGTTGTAGTTCTATGCATTGTAAACTAGCTTTGCCATTATGATTAACTTTATCAGCGTTATCACTTCCATCGAGGTATCGCCAGTTTCAACTTTAATACACACACACACACACACACACACACACACACACACACACACACACACACACACACACACACACACACACATATATATATATATATATATATATATATATATATATATACCACGCACAGTGTACTTGCCACGCTCCTCCGATAACAAATTCTGGATGAATTCTCTCCACCTATCCGTCTGTTCCATCGTTCCATCGAACGCCGCGCCCACAGTTATTCTCATTCCAGGTTGTTTAAACTCTGACTTGTTCGGCGACAGACAGACAGACATAGGGACACAGACACATAGACACACTGACATATATATGCTCACACACACATTTACTTAAATATGCCTTTGCTATTGTACCTACGATATTATTATTTTCCCACAATTCCTCGAAGTACAAATGCTATTTCCAATCAGCACCTACCATTAACAAAATGACCTGAAAAGAAAATGGGTTAACTTTAGTTTAAAAATATACGATACTTTTATTCCGTTCAGATTACGAATATCCTGGATTAGAGTTTCATGAGGCTATCTTTATTTAACCTTTGCTGAAAGTCCTAAATATATCTATCTACGTGTGTGACTATTTGTCTATCTGTCTGTCCGAACATCCACCCTTTTGTATATTTATCTTCATATCTGACTTATTGGTTTTTTTCATTCATATTTCATATATCGTGTTTCTTCATTCACATATGACCTGTTCCAATCTGTCAGTATGGCAACGCCCGTAATCCCAACCATATACGAAACAATTCGTCTCTTTTTCCAATACTGCCATAAGGGTCAATCTACAGTGCGTCTACGAGTCTATATGTAGGCGTACATCCCGGGTTCGTACACACACGCACTTTAAAAAAATAAAACTGTTTACTTATTGTTTACACAGGCATGTTCACCTGGCAGAAGCACACATACAGAGTGTGTGTGTGTGTTTGTGTGTGTTTGTGTGTGTGTGTGTGTGTGTGTGTGTGTGTGTGTGTGTGTGTGTGTGTGTGTGTGTGTGTGTGTGTGTGTGTGTGTGTGTGTGTGTGTGTGTGTGTGTTTTAGGTGTGCGTGTGCGTGCTATGTGTGAATGTATATGTTATGCGAGTTTGGATATGTGTGTGTGTAGAAAATCATATATGAAAGCTCCAATCCAGTGCATCATCAAGTACCAATACAATTTACGAAACATATTGGCTAACCCTCTCGCCGCGCCCCATCCCATGAAATTAATCGTGTGAATATATCCATAAATCATTTTATTATCTCAATAAAACAAGCTACAAACACGGATAGGAAAATGATACACGATCTCCAGCACGTGTATTCCCAGACGAAAATCAAACCTGATCCATCATTTACCATTATAAGAATCACCATAAAAAATAATCATAACACATATTCTTTTTAAATTAAAAAAAAAAAAAGTATACATGAACTACATTACCAAAATTCCAACCATTTTTTTCCCTCTTTTTCCTCCGAGATATTGCTGATGAGTCTGAATTATAATATAGATGGAGGCTGCCATTTTGCCTCCTTCCCTTAAACAAGTGGCACATTCATTACGTGCTTTATATTGCAGATTAAGCAGTGGCAGATGGGACCTTGCCGGAAGGCGTGAGGGGGAGGGGGGGGGGGGCACGAAGAAGAAAGGGAGGGGGGAGACACGAGAAGAAATGGAGGGGGGGGGGACACGAAGAAAAAATGGAGGGGGGAGGCACGAAGAAGAAAGGGAGAGGGGAGACACGAGAAGAAATGGAGGAGGGTGGGACACGAAGAAGAAAGGGGTGGAAGGGGAGGCAGGAAGAAGAAAGAGAGGAGATGGAAGATGAAGAGAA
>NC_061826.1:13466011-13471684 GCF_019202785.1 Penaeus chinensis | reverse complement strand
CACACGACCCGCGGTGACTCACGCCCGAGATTCTCCATCACGGAATACCCACGTGGATCCGAGACCAATCGGGCAGAAAGGAGAAGGGAAAGAGAAAAAGGTGTTGATAATCGAGGTGGAGGAGAAGAAAAGGAATGAGGTGCGGACGTACAGTCGCGTCAAAATGCCTGCGATGGATGTGCCTGACCCTGTCGTCGGGTTTCCTTCTTACTCATCGCTCTTGTCCCTCCCTCTCGCCTTGGCCCCTTTCCTCCGAACAGAAGTCACTATATATGAATATATGTATATATGTATATATATAAATATATAATTATACATAAATATACATACATGTATATATATACATATATATTTATGTATGTATATATTTTTTAGGCGAAGAAAAATTAACTAGTCTATGGTGGTCTTCTCGTGCGTTTATTTTGTGATTGAACTTTGACTGCCTCTTACACGCCGGAATGTGCAGACATTCCACACACACACTCACACATACACAGACGCATATACATACGGATGCATATAGATATACATATGCATATAGATATACATATGCATATAGATATACATATGCATATAGATATACATATGCATACACACGCACGCACACACACACACACACACACACACACACACACACACACACACACACACACACACACACACACACACACACACACACACACACACACACACACACGCACATATATATGTGTATGTGTATGTGTATGTGTATGTAATGTGTATATATATATATATATGTGGTTGTGTGTGCGTGTGTGTGTGTGTGTGTGTGTGTGTGTGTGTGTGTGTGTGTGTGTGTGTGTGTGTGTATGTATGTGTGTATGTGTGTTTATACACACACACACACACACACATACATGTACATATATATACGTATATATGTATGTATGTATATATACACACATACACATGTATGTCTCAGTACGTGTTTGTGTATAAGTCTGTCTATCTGTGTGTGATTGCGTGTACATGTGTGTGTGCGTGCGCGTGTGGCCAGCGAAGGACGAGCGAAGACGTCAGACCGGCGCGGCGGAAAGATGCCTTACAAGTGCCTGGGCCTATGTGCGTGGCCTTCGCGGTGCCTTCGGGAGCAGCGCCGCCCGTGTTGGCATCTTTCAGAACCCTCAGCGGCACGTCCTTGCCCTTCACCCTTCGCCCTTCACCCTTGGGCCTTGACCCTTGGCCCTTCCTCCTTCACCCTTCACCCTTGGCCCTTCACCCTTCGTCCTTCACCCTTCACCCTTGGGCCTTCACCCTTGGCCCTTCACCCTTCGTCCTTCACCCTTGGGCCTTCACCCTTGGCCCTTCACCCTTCGTCCTTCACCCTTCACCCTTGGGCCTTCACCCTTGGCCCTTCACCCTTCGTCCTTCACCCTTCACCCTTGGGCCTTCACCCTTCGTCCTTCACCCTTCACCCTTGGGCCTTCACCCTTGGCCCTTCACCCTTCGTCCTTCACCCTTGGCCCTTCACCCTTCGTCCTTCACCCTTGGCCCGTCACCCTTCGTCCTTCACCCTTGGCCCTTCCTCCTTCACCCTTCACCCTTGGCCCTTCACCCTTCGTCCTTCACCCTTGGCCCTTCACCCTTCGTCCTTCACCCTTGGCCCTTCCTCCTTCACCCTTCACCCTTGGCCCTTCACCCTTCGTCCTTCACCCTTGGCCCGCTACCCTGTCACCCTTAACGCTTCATCCTTCATTCTTCACTCTTTTTGTGATTTTTCCTTGTCACCCTTTTCCGGTTGGTCATGGGAGCCAACGGTGATTGCTGAAGGAGTCGTACTGGACAGATCGTACGTAAAACAGAGACGAACAAGAACAAGAACACACGTATATATCTAAGGCCATTTCGCTGTGTTGCTTTTAAGTTACTTATTATTTTTTGTTACTATTTTCCGTTTTCCTTCGTTTTTTTTATTTTTTATTTTCTTATACACAATGTATTTTGAATCTGTTAGGTGTTCTGTAGTGTTTATACTTGGTCGGCAGATTTATAGACAGTGATTTCATGTGATAAGTGACGCGCAAGGTTGAGAGGCGCGGGAGGCGAGCGGGAAGAGGAGAGAAGGAGAGGAAAGAAGAGAAGTAACAAAGTCCAAGACACGCCTCTCGGTATCCACAAGGCGAAGGTGCCAGTTTCGTCTCCCTGAAGCTCTACAACATCATATGTCGACGCCAAGATGGTTTCCGACGCTCTCTCTCTCTCTCTCTCTATTTCTTTCTTTTTTTCTTTCTTTCTTTCTTTCTCTCTTTCTCCTTTTCTTTCTCTTTCTCTCTTTCTCTTTCTCTTTCTCTTTCTCTCTTTCTCTCTTTCTCTCTTTCTCTCTTTCTCTCTCTATCTCTCTCTGTCTGTCTGTCTGTCTGTCTGTCTGTCTGTCTGTCTGTCTGTCGGTCTGTCTGTCAGTCTGTCTTTCCCTCCTCCTCCATTCTCTAACTGCAAAAAAAATGGGAAAATATTTTTGTATTTTTATTATAAGACCTTGTTTCTTTGATCCCGTTCCTTTTATTTTATCATGTGTTACTTATTCTTCATTCAAACGACACTCTTATCCATTGTCCTGAGGGCCTAGTACCTTTTCATTTCTCCTGTAAAGAAGTCTTAATTTCATAACTTCGCTTTTCATCTTCATATTTCTCGAAACTTCACCATTTTTTTTTTTTTTTATCTGTCTTATTTTTTTCTCATCTTTTCTTTCCTTTCTTCCTTTGTGTTCCATCCACCTTGCAGTTGTTATAAACATTTTCCGTGAACAATTCTTCATCATCTCTCCGGTAAGCGATCTCGTGCTGCCCCTCCCTCTCTTTGATGTGTTGTATACTCATTTGCATTCGTATGTATAGAGCGGAGTGATAATATTTCATCATACTAAAAAGGGCGTGTTAGTTCTTTGATATTGCAAATGACAAACTGCATGTTGCTTCGTTTGAGAGCCGAGCAAGAAGGGAGTCGCATGCGCCACAAGGCCTCGGGCAAACGCGCTCTTTGTCTGGCTTGAACAACAAAGGACAGCAACTTGGTACGAATAGCAAGGAAAGAACAAAAACAAGGGATTACAAAAAGCAAAAGAAGAACAGCAACATGGGATTAATATCAAGGGGATAACACGGTGCTAACAAGGAAAGAACATCAATTTAGTATTAACAGCAAAGAAAGAACAATATAATATTAATAGTCTTAGAACACAGGAATACAATATAAACAGCAACGGAATAACAGCAGGGGAGTGTTAACAAAAATAATTATCACAATAGTAAAAAAAAACCCAGCAAAGGCAGATAAAGAGAGAGCTAGAGAGAGAGAGAGAGAGAGAGAGAGAGAGAGAGAGAGAGAGAGAGAGAGAGAGAGAGAGAGAGAGAGAGAGAGAGAGAGAGAGAGAGCTAGAGAGAGAGAGAGAGAGAGAGAGCTAGAGAGAGAGAGCTAGAGAGAGAGAGAGCTAGAGAGAGAGAAAGAGAGAAGAGAGAGAAAGAGAGAAGAGAGAAGAGAGAAGAGAGAAGAGAGAGAAAGAGAGAAGAGAGAAGAGAGAAGAGAGAGATAGAGAGAGAGAGAGAGAGAGAGAGAGAGAGAGAGAGAGAGAGAGAGAGAGAGAGAGAGAGAGAGAGAGAGAGAGAGAGAGAGCTAGAGAGAGAGAGCTAGAGAGAGAGAGAGCTAGAGAGAGAGAAAGAGAGAAGAGAGAGGAAGAGAGAAGAGAGAAGAGAGAAGAGAGAAGAGAGAGAAAGAGAGAAAGAGAGAAAGAGAGAAAGAGAGAAAGAGAGAAGAGAGAGAGAGAGAGAGAGAGAGAGAGAGAGAGAGAGAGAGAGAGAGAGAGAGAGAGCTAGAGAGAGAGAGAGCTAGAGAGAGAGAAAGAGAGAAGAGAGAGGAAGAGAGAAGAGAGAAGAGAGAAGAGAGAAGAGAGAAAGAGAGAAAGAGAGAAAGAGAGAAAGAGAGAAAGAGAGAAGAGAGAGAGAGAGAGAGAGAGAGAGAGAGAGAGAGAGAGAGAGAGAGAGAGAGAGAGAGAGAGAGAGAGAGAGAGAGAGAGAGAACAGCATTGGAGTATGAACAGCAAAAGAACACCACCACAGTGTGGGCAGCAAAGGCAGAACAGCAGCGGAGTATTAAACAGCGAAACGGGTTCCTCCGACCGGCCACCAACGGGTACGAGGCCCTTCAAGACACGCCAAAGGACGCCAGGGCGCTTTGTGTTAGGAGAGATAACCGAGAGAAAAATGGTGCTCAGAGCGCGGCCTCTCCCGTGATGAAGGAGTTTGCAACGAGAAGGAGGATGAGCGGCGAAAGCACTGGTGGCCCCTGCTGATTGGCTGTGTGAGGGGGGGGGGGGGGGTGGAGGGAGAGAAAGAGAGAGAAGGAGGGGAAGGGAGAGAGAGAAGGGGGGTGGAGGAGGAAGACAGAGAGCGGGGGGAGAAGGAGAGAGAGAGAGGAGAGAGAGAGAGAGAGAGAGAGAGAGAGAGAGAGAGAGAGAGAGAGAGAGAGAGAGAGAGAGAGAGAGAGAGAGAGAGAGAGAGAGAGAGAGAGAGAGAGAGAGAGAGAGAGAGAGAGAGAGAGAGAGAGAGAGAGAGAGAGAGAGAGAGAGAGAGGAGAGAGAGAGAGAGAGAGAGAGAGAGAGAGAGAGAGAGAGAGAGAGAGAGAGAGAGAGAGAGAGAGAGAAAGGAAAAAAAGATAGAAAGTTCCTACGTTTGTAAATTTATTCGTCTGTGTGTGTGTGTGTGTGTGTGTGTGTGTGTGTGTGGTGTGTGTGTGTGTGTGTGTGTGTGTGTGTGTGTGTGCATGTGTTAGCTGGTGGTAAAGCGCCATCGCTCATCCAAAAGAGACTATTACTTTAAAACAGCCTCTGTATCCGAACTGATAATGGAAGCAAATAGGTGGCATTGCCTAATGGGGTTCCACTTACCCAGTTCCAATGAAAGGGGAATTAAGTTTATTGTAATCGACTATGGTAATGAAATTACGCTTTGTAGTTGTAAGATATTATAATCCTTACAATACATTATGAAAACATTATTTGTTAAGGTACATGTGCTCTATAATCGTAACGTTTAGAACATCTAACGATTTAAATAAAAATATATCTCACTTTGATGCGCTTTAAACTCGTGAAGCCAAGATTGGTCTTACATTTCATTAGTTTTATCTATCATCAAATTTCCGTTCCTACCCCCTTCTTCGCCTTCTCTCCCCCCCCCCCTCCCCTCATCCATTCCCCAACTCCCCCTTCCCTCATTTCATTACAGGCCTCCTCCTTCCCGTCCTCCTCCTTCCCGGCCTCTTCCTTCCCGGCCTCCTCCTTCCCGTCCTCCTCCTTCCCGTCCTCCTCCTTCCCGTCCTCCTCCTTCCCGTCCTCCTCCTTCCCGTCCTCCTCCTTCCCGGCCTCCTCCTTCCCGGCCTCCTCCTTCCCGTCCTCCTCCTTCCCGGCCTCCTCCTTCCCGGCCTCCTGCATCCTAGCTCGCTTCTCCGGCCTCCTCATTATTCAGGGCTCTCATTATGTTGTGCTAGTTCATGCCGTCCTCATCCCAGGCGGCCTACCCATCCGCTGTTCGTTTTCCGTGCGGTCGAGTTGCGGTGGTCGACCCCCCTCCCCCCATGCCCCCCCCCTTTCCCCCCTTTCCCACTCCCCTCCTTTTATTCTCTTCTGCTGTGGTCTCTTCTCCTTCTGCTCTGCTT
>NC_061826.1:13436011-13438511 GCF_019202785.1 Penaeus chinensis | reverse complement strand
CTCCCCCTTCCCCCTCCCCGGAACTCGCAGTAATCCGGTTTATCGGCCAACCGACCTCCGGCAACTCCTGCTATCGTTTGCTCAGACGCCATCGGAGCGTGGCCGAGCATCCCCGCGTTCGGTCAGGTCAGCTTGTTCGTTGTACACGGACGTGATAATTCATGCTGGTGCGGTTGGGTTTGTGTGCGTTGATTATTTGAGGCTGCGAGCGTGCGGAGGGCTGTTGGCGCGTTCATGGCGTTGGGCTGGGTGGCGGGTTGGAAATGTTTATTATTAATATTATTATTATTGTTGTTTTGGTTGTTGTTGTTGTTGTTGTTGCTGCTGTTGCGGTTGTTGTTGTTATATTTCTAAGGGTTTTGCGGGTATTCTGTTTGTTTTATTTGATTGCGAATTGGTCTGTTTCTATTTTCCATTTGTCTTCCACTTTTTCTTCTTTTTGTTTGTATTTGTAATGTCTTGGTTAGCGGTTACGTTTTTTTATTTTATTTGATAGATAATGTAACGATTTGTGATAAATATTTTGTAACTAAACAATGTAATTAAGAAATATATTTGTCATGGGGCCTGCTTGTTGTCTTTATTTTATTTATCCTTTACGATTTTTTAACAACTTCAACAAGTGCGAGTCGGGACCGCGCTTGTCGACAAATAAATTGTTGTGAAATATTATTTTGTGATGCTTTTCACCAAAACCGTATTACTTATTCCACAGGTATTAGTCTATCCAAATATTTCATGTCGTTTCGATGTTCGTGATCGGATGAGATTTACAGTTTTGTAAATTGTTTTAAAAAAATCGGTTACCGAACTCATTGCACAAAGGTTTGTTTTTTTCTCTCACAGATCTCCCTCACAGCTATTTCCGTCCAAGTGAAAATAAAAAAAAAAGCCTTCAAGAATATTGCCAAGAATAGACAAGACGCCCTCTAGAATATTCTCGGCTACAATGGATTCATCACAACTACAACAGAGGCAGATGGCTGACGCGAACCTTCCCTCAATAGCTGCTTCACGCGCACTGAGAGGAAAACCCGGGGCTTCGTAGTCTATAAATAGCTTGACAAGAGCAAGTTTCCGTTGTGAACCGAAGAAAAAATGGTATGCTTGTTCGAATAGTAACTGATGAGGTGTGTGTGTGTGTGTGTGTGTGTGTGTGTGTGTGTGTGTGTGTGTGTGTGTGTGTGTGTGTGTGTGTGTGTGTGTGTGTGTGAAAGAGAGAGAGAAAGAGAGAGTGAGTAAGTGGATGTGTAGGAGGACGAGTGAGAGAATGAGTGAGTGAGTGAGTAAGTAAGTAAGTAAGTAAGTAAGTAAGTATGTAAGTAAGTGGGTGATTGAGTGAATAAGTAAGTAAGAGACAGACAGACAGACAGACAGACAGACAGACAGACAGACAGACAGACAGACAGACAGACAGACAGACAGACAGACAGACAGACAGAGAGACAGACAGACAGACAGACAGACAGACAGACAGAGACAGAGATTGATATTGAGTAAGTGAGAGAAAGTGAGAAAGAGACAAAAGAAAAAGAAAGAAAAAGAAAAAGGGACAGGATGGAAGCAACCGTAATATCATTCCTTCAGAAACAAAACATCAGAATGCAGCAGTATTTTCTTCCCCTCCCAGCAGACGCAAACGCAGGCGGGTCAAAGGTCATAACAGGTAGACCGCTTCTCTCTCGGAACATAATGGGCGGACGGAATAGCCTGCATGATGAAATGTTTCTATTTTTGCTGTTTGTTTTAGAATCTGACGTCTGATGGCTGTTTTTTCTTTCTTGATTTTGGTTCAGAATGAAGGGAAATTATTGTGATGGAGATGGCGACTCGAAGTAGTTATAGTTGTGTTTAGTATCACTTGTGTTATTATTGCTGTTGCAAGTGTTGTTGTTATTGTTATAATTATCAGGTTTGAAATTAAGATTGATATTGATATATTGTAGTTAGCACTACAAATACATCTCTTGTATTGTGAAGATATTCATGCTCATTTATACCTTTTCTACATTTGTCAACATGAAAACGGTTCTCTTATTATTACTGCTACAATTGTTGTTGTTGTGATTGTCTGTTGTGATATGAATACTGATATTGGAATGTTTTCTATTGTAATCATTATTAGTTGCGTGTAGAGAGAAAAGTAATGGTTTGTGTTGATATTGATGTTGCAGCGCAACAGGGTTTTTAATTTCTTTATTTGCTTCATTTTCCTTGTCGTATTCAATGGTTTATATATATCAGCGCTATTTGTGACATTACTTGTTTTGAATTGCTTTACTTGCATGGTCGTTGCTGTTTGTGTATTTATATCAATTCCAACTCGTTTCAATTTTCTTTATTTGTTCAATCGGTGTTTCGCTGAAGTTGTTTGTATGGAGTTGTTTATGCGTATTAGTGGCGTTTGTGTTTTGTCTTGGTTTGCTCTATTTGGTTAGGTATGTAACTTGTTGTTTGTGCTTGTAAGCGTCATTTGTGCAATACTTGTTTCTTGTCTGGT
>NC_061826.1:13428511-13431011 GCF_019202785.1 Penaeus chinensis | reverse complement strand
CCTCTCTTCTTTTTTTTTTTTTTTTTTTTCCCTCAACGCCCCTGGATGAATTTCAAGTCCGAATTTAAACATTTTTGCCCCTCAACCCCGAGCTCCTAAAAAAACCCCCGGGAAAAAACCCTCCCCACTCCCCCAATTCTGGGGTGCCGGCCGCTCTGGGGAGGCCTGTTTCCCTTATGTTCCGTTCCTGGCCGAAGAGATGTTTTCCTGGATGTGGGTTTTTAATGTTGTTTTTTTGATTAATTTGGGGAAGCGTCTGGGGGGGCTTTGGGGAACACAGGGAAGGAATTTTTTTTTTTTTTGTATCGGTTTTTGGGAAAGAAAGGGGGAAGAAGGAGAAAAAGAGAGGAGGGGGAAGAAGAAGAAGGAGGAGGGGAAGAAAAAGGGAGTAAAAAATAAATGAAGAGGAAGAGAAGAAAAGAATAAAAGAAGAAGAGAAGAAAAAAGAAGGAAAAAGAAGAAGAAGAAGAAAAGAAGAAAATGAAAAAAGGACGAAGAAGAAGAAGAAGAAGAGAACAAGAAGGGGAAAAGAAAAAAAAAAAGGGTCCGTGCCATTTGGGGCCGCTGCTTGTTCTCCTGTGGCGATTTTCGCGGGGGGGTGTTTGGGCTTGTGTAACAAAGTTTGACTGCTGTCGTCTGTTCTGTTTGCTCCCTTCCCCTCCACCACCCCTTTTCCCCTCTCACCTCTCTCTCTCCTCTCTTCTTTCTCTCTCCCCTCTCCCCCCCTCTCTCTCCCCCTCCATCTCTCTCTCTCTCTCCTCTTTTCTCTCTCCGTCTCCTCGACTTCCCTCCTCTTTTCTTTTTCTCTCTTTTCCCCCCCCTTTCTCCCCCTCTTCCTCTCTCTCTCCCCTCTCTCTTCCTCTCTCTCTAACTCCTCTTTCTCTCTCTTTTTCCCTCTCTCCCCTCTCCTCTCTCTCCTCTCTCTTTTTCCCTCTCTCCTCTTTTCCTCTACTCTTTTTCACTCTCTCTCATCTCTCCTCTCCTCTCTCTCTTCCTCTCTCTCTTCCTCTTTTCCCCTCTCCCCATTCTCTCTTCTCTCTCCTCCCCCCTCCCTCCTCTCTCCCTCTCTCCCCTCTCCCCTCCCCCTCTCCCCCCTTTTCTCTCTCTTTACTCCTCTCTCCTCTTTTTTTTTTCCCCTCCATCTCTCACTTTCCCTTCTTCTCTCTCTCTCTCTCTCTCTTCTCCTCCTCTCCTCTCTCTCTCTCTCTCCTCCCCCTCTAATCTATTTTCTCTCCCCCTCTCTCTCTCTTTCCCCCCCCCTTTTCTCTCTCTCTCTCTCTCTCTTCCCCTCTTTTCTCCTTAAACTCCCCTCCTCTCTCCCCCTCCCCTCTCTCTCTCCCCTCTTTCTCCCCTCCCCCTCCCCCCTCCCCCCCCCCTCCTCCCCCCCCACTCTCCTCTCTCCTCTTCTTTCCCCCATTTTCCCCCCTCCCCCCCCACCCCCCCCCCCCCACACAAACACACACAACACACACACACACACGACGTACGTCGTTTAATTTATTTCAGACTGTAAAATTTGGGTGTTCAAGTGTTTTTTTTATTCGTTTCCGTTGTTATTATTATGGTTATTTTGTTATTATTGTTATCGGTCGTATTCTTATTCTTACTCTTGCTGTTATTTTCATTGTTCTTAGTAGTAATCGTAATTGTGTTATTATCATTTATTTATTTTCTTTCCGATTATTATTGTTATTATTATTATTATTATTATTATTATTATTATTATTATTATTATTCGCATTATTATCATTATTATTATTATTATTATTATTATTATTATTATTATTACATTTGATATTGCTGTTTCATATTGATGATTACCTTATCGTTAGTGTTACAAAGTATTATTCTTGAAAACAGACTACGTAACATTGATTCACTCACGTAGCATAATGCCGCGCGTCGCCGACCGTCCTCAGCGACCTCAGGTGTTAGCAGCCACACCTTCTCGGGGCCGCATGCGCTAGACATTGTTCTTTTGTCTTCATAAGGCGACCTCCTTTTGATTGATTGTTTTTGTTGGTTTGTTTGTTTGTGGGGGTGGGATAATTTAGTGACTTGTTTTGTGTACTTTGTTATTGGGATTTATTTGGAGGATATTTTTTTTGTTTTTGTTTTCTCGTTCGCCCTCTGTCTCTTGTCCTGCCTTTTGTTTTATGTCGTGCCTCGTGCAGTGTCTTTGGATCTTTCATTCGTCCCCGAAGGTCAGCTGATGTCTTTGGGGGAAGACTCTCAGGGACTGACTTTGACTCTGTGGGGCTGCCTTCGCCTTCCCTTCCTGCTTTCCGTTTCCTCTTGCCCTCGCTTCCCAGTCCTTATCATCTCTCTGTTTTCTCTCCTCTTCCACCAAGCCCTCTCCTTTCTCCTCTCCTGCCTCCTCTTTCACTTCCCCTGCCTCCCTTTCTACCTCCCCTGCCTCCCCTGCCTCCCCTGCCTCCCCTGCCTCCCCCTTCACCTCCCTCCCTCCTTCTTGCGAGAAGCACTGATCCTTTTCCTTATC
>NC_061826.1:13418511-13423511 GCF_019202785.1 Penaeus chinensis | reverse complement strand
GAAGAAGAAGAAGAAGAAGAAGAAGAAGAAGAAGAAGAAGAAGAAGAAGAAGAAGAAGAAGGAGTTGGACGCGGAGGAGGAAGGGAAAGAAGAGTAACAGAAGTAAAGGGAATAAGAGATGGAAGAGGAAGAAGGACAAGGAGGAGAAAAAGAAACCGATAAAGAATAAAAGTAATAAGAAGGAAACAAAGAAAAAAACAAGGAATAACATAATAAAAGCGAGGATGGGAATGAAGGAAAGAAGTGGAGAAAGGAGAATATGAATAGGAATGGATAAGAGAATATAAAAAAAGAAAGAGGCGTAGAGAAATCAGAAAAAAATATGATCGAAATGAAAACGAAAAAAAAATGAAAGGAAGGAAAAGAAGATGAGGATGAGGTAGAGTATTAAAAGAGTAAAGTTCTGTTATTAAGAGAAAACGACCATAAAGTCATGACGTCCACGCTGACCGTCCGTTCCCTCGCCCGTCTTCCGTCCGTTCCCTCGCCCGTCACCCGTCCGTTCCCTCGCCCGTCACCCGTCCGTTCCCTCGCCCGTCACCCGTCCGTTCCCTCGCCCGTCACCCGTCCGTTCCCTCGCCCGTCATCCGTCCGTTCCCTCGCCCGTCACCCGTCCGTTCCCTCGCCCGTCATGCACGTGGGCGGGGGATGGGGGGAGGGGGGGAGGCACGAACGCGGAATTAGAGAAATATCGCGTAATTTTCGACAACGCCGCACGCGCTTGTAGGGCTGCCGCGCGACCCCACGCCGACCCGACCCTTATGGCCGGCTCACTCAAGGCCTCGTTTCCCTTGCCCTCCTCCGACAGTCATTCCACGGATGTTTCCCCGTTGATTGAAGTCGTTTTGAGAAATATTTTTTGATCCCGCGGCTGAGTGTGATCACCGGCGGCAGAGGTCGGGATTATGTGAACTGCGGGCGTGGGATGCGACTTCTGCCTTCAAGAGAAAGGGGGGGGGGGGGGGCGTGGGCGGGATTTTTTCTCCTTTTTCTCTCTTTCTTTTTTTTTTTTTTTTTTTCGTTTTTTTTTTTTGTCTTTCTTTGCTAATAGCCAAGGTATTGGTACGGGTGTTGTTATATTTTTTGCGTTCCGGTGGCGTCGTTTAATTAGGATAAAATAAATGATAAATTAAATAAATTATTTATTTTATCGTTTATATAAGTATATTCGGGGGTGGGGAATTGGGGAGAGGGAGAGGAGATGGTGCGAAAAGAGAAATGGGAAACGCCGGAGAGGGAAAAGGAGGTGGGATATGGCAGAGGAGATAGAAGGGAGGGTTATGTACGCACTCAGAAAAGGTCGCAGGCAGATTGGGACGGCGGGGTTACCAACAGCTCTTGTATTGCGCCCTCCTATGCGACGTTAATGCCTACTCCCGCTCTCTCTCCCTCTTCCTCTCTCTCTCTCTCTCTCTCTCTCTCTCTCTCTCTCTCTCTCTCTCTCTCTCTCTCTCTCTCTCTCTCTCTCTCTCTCTCTCTCTCTCTTTTTTCTTTCTTTCTCCCTCCCGCTCACTCTCCCTCTTCCTCCTTCCCCCTCTTTCTCTCTCTCTCTCTCTCCCGATCTCTGTCCCTCCCCTCTCCCTCCCTCTCCCTCTTCCCCCCCTCTCCCTCCCTCTACCTCCTTACCCCCTCTCCCTCCCTCTCCCTCCTCCTCCCCCTCTCCCTCCCCTTACCCTTGTCTGCGGAGAACTGCTATTTTTTCTTTTCTTTTTTTCTTCTTCGCCTTCTTCTTTTCTCTTTTTCTTCTTCCTTTTTTTTCTTTTTCTTTTTTCTTCTTCATTCTTTTTTTTTTCTTTTTTTTTTTACTTCTCTTTCTTTTTAGTTTTCGTCTCCTGTTTCTTCTTATTAATCTTCTTCATCTTCTTCCTTTTCCTCTCCTGTTTTTCTTATAATTATTCTGCTTCTTTTTCTTCTTCTTCTTCACCTTCCTTTTCCTCTCCCTTTTTCTTTTTCTTCTTCTTCTTCTACTTCTTCTTCTTCTTCTTGGACTTGAGTAAAGTCTTCGAGCGCCAGTGTCTCGGGGCGGAAGAAAGAGTCAAGAAAAGAAATTCTTGTGCCCTTCTGTCTTGAAATTGTTACATCTTTATTTCTATTTTTTTTTTTCTTGTAGGAGAGCTAGTCGTGTGACCAAGTTTTTTATCTTATTTTATTTTATTTTATTTTTATTTTGAAAGTATTTTTTTACATTTTCTTAACATATTCTTTTTCTTGTCTTTTCAGGTAAGTTTCCTGACGTGTCGCCCGTGAGTGTAAATCAGGTGCTGCGAGAGAGGCGGTGAGTTATATGAGAATAGGGACGGGAAAGGGAGAGGGAGAGAGCGAGAGCGAGAGAAAGAAGGAAGCAATGGATTAGTTATTATCACTTCAAATAAGTTTTTTTGTTTTTTTTTTTAATATAGAAAAAAATAAAAAATAGAAAACTAACGTTGCAAAGTTCCGGGCCATGATCTTGAACATGCGACTATGGCAGATCAATTATTATCAACCCTCTAGACTTCACGATGACGGCCTTGACCTCGTTAATCCTAATTAACTCGATCGCAAAATTACAATGCTGATGTTTCGACGCCGAGGCTGGTTCCGAAGACCCTCTCGGACCGTCCTCTTCCGCAAGGTTATTGATCAGCTGATTAGGACGTCATTTAAAGCTAGCAGAGAGAGAGAAAGAGAGAGAGAGAGAGAGAGAGAAAGAGAAAGAGAAAGAGAAAGAGAAAGAGAAAGAGAAAGAGAAAGATAAAGAGAAAGTGAGAGTGAGAGTGAGAGTGAGAGGGAGAGGGAGAGGGAGAGAGAGAGATTGGACGTCATTTAAAGCTAACAGGGATGTCATGTGATGTCTTCATTGTTATTTCAAGGATCTGTCTGAAGTGGAATAACGTCGGTGGTAAACACAGGTTGGCTCCGGGTCATGGGAGGAGGTGGAGGTGGAATACTAGTTAGAGGTGGAACTGGAGGTGGAGGTGGAAGTGGAACTGGAATTGGAGTAGGAGGTGGAGTTGGAGGAGGAGTTGGAGAAAGAGTTAAAGGTGGCGTTGGTGGAGTTTGGTTATAAAGTGGAGATAGTCCTAGAGTTGAAAATAACAATAATAAGACAAGAGGAAGAAGAAGAAGAGAAGGTGGAAGAAAGAGAAGAGGAGGGGGAGATGTAGAGGAGGGGGGAGAGGAGGGGAGGCGGTGTAGGTTGCAGCTCTACCTGGTAACATTTTGTTGCACTAATGCGTTTCCAATATCTAGGGTAATTCCACCCTGCGATCTGGCGACGTTCGGGAAGGCTCATATTCCTAGTGTTTTCCACGGGAGTTTGGCCGTGTGAGGGCGCCTAGGAATACGATGGGTTGCCCCCCCCCCAATCCCCCCCTACCCCCCCCAAATCCACCCCCCCAACGCCGTAGCCCTGTTATCCCCACCCCCTCCTCTTCCCATCCTACCACGCCTATCCCCCACTCCCCCCTCCTTTTCTTATCCTACCCCGCCTATCTCCACCCCCCACCTCCGCCCCCCTCCCCTTGTGGCAGCCATAAGGGACGACACTGGACGGAAAGGGGGGGGGGGGGAGGGAGAGGGAGAGCAGGGATAGGGAGATGGGTATTCGGGTAGGGGGAGAGTAGGGCGTAGGGGAGGTTAAGGACTCTAGGGATATCCCCCCTCCCCCTCCCCCTTCCCCCATAATGGCTTAGGGAAGAACTTTCACTCTCGAGAAATGTCTTTATTGCACATGCCGGCGGTAAGGACCATAGTTAGAGCGCCCTTTTCTTAATGCTATTATTTCTCCTATCGATGAGCAGGCAGATGTGGGCGAGGGCGAGTGCGGATGGCACTTTATGGAGTTTGTTAAGAAGGAGAAGAAGGAGGAGGAGAGGATAAAAAAGAAGAAGAGGGGGGAGGAGGAGGAAAGGATAAAGAAGAAGAAGAGGGGGGAGGAGGAGGAGAGGATAAAAAAGAAGAAGAGGGGGGAGGAGGAGGAGAGGATAAAAAAGAAGAAGATGAAGAAGGAGGAGGAGAGGATAAAAAAAGAAGAAGAGGGAGAAGGAGGAGGAGAGGATAAAAAAGAAGATCAAGACTTAGGAGAGGATAAAAAAGAAAAAGGGAGAAAAAGGAGGAGGAGAGGATAAAAAAGAAGAAGATGATGGATGAGAGGATAAAAAAAGAAGAGGAAGAAGGAGGAGAGGATAAAAAAGAAAAGGGAGAAGAAGGAGGAGAGGTTAAAAAAAGAAGAGGGAAAAGGAGGAGGAGGAGGAGAGGATAAAAAAAAGAAGAGGAAGAAGAAAAAGGAGAGGATAAAAAAAGAAGAAGAGGGAGAAGAAGGAGGAGGAGAGGATAAAAAAGAAGAAGAGGGGGAAGAGGAAGGTGGAGGTGGAGGTGGAAGAAAAGAATAATAATAAGAAGAGAACAAGAAGAGGAAGAGGATGAGGAAGAAAAAGAGGAAGAAATTATAAGTAAAAGGTTATAAAGAGAAAGGGGAATAAAGTCTTATGCTTTTATGCGTATTTTTCTTATTTAAAAAAAAAGAAGTCTTGTCTGGATATGCACGCGTTCGTTGCAAGGACGATTGCATATGTTGATCGCTGAACCAGGCCACCTTGCAGCCTTGGCCACGAGAGGGAGGCGACGGCCATCGGCGTGGGAACGAGAGGGCGAGCGAAGAGAAATTTTGGTTTTGATATTTCAAGTTTGGCGGCTTTTTTTTATCTCAGTTAATTGTAATCGTGCCTGGTGTTCATTTTCTGTCCTTCGCGTGGTGTTTGTTTTAGCTTTTTATTTCTTTTGTTGCGTTGGGTGTCTTTGGTATAGTTCTTTCTCGTCTTCTCCTGCCTTTCTCTTTCTTTCTTTTTTTTCTTTCTTTATTTCTCTCTCTATTTCTCTCCCTCCCTCCCTCCCTCCTTCCTCTTCCCCCTCCTCACTCCCTCCCTTCCTCTCTCCCTCCCTCCCTCCCTCCTTCCTCCTCCTCCTCCTCCTCCTCCTCCTCCTCCTCCTCCTCCTCCTCCTCCTCCTCCTCCTCCTCC
>NC_061826.1:13401011-13411011 GCF_019202785.1 Penaeus chinensis | reverse complement strand
CAATATGGTTTCTCGATCCATATAATGATATTAGTCTTTAGTGGCTCAGACTGAATCTCGAGTTGTATTGTCTGTTTCCGGTAGTTTCGTAGTTTCACGAAGCTGTAATTCCTATTGTTTTTTTTTTTTTTCATGTTTGATGTTTTTTTTTTCTTGTAGTGCAGCGAATCTGGCGTAATAAAGGTCGGGGATATGCGTGTCCAGGATGTAAATTAGATCAGAATATTGATAAACGATGTTTTGATGCGCGAGTTCGGTTGTGCTTGTCCATGGAGCTTGTAGACTGTACCAGCGTATCCGTTCATGCTCTGTTTTTGTTGTTGTTGTTGCTGTTATTGTTAGTGTTGTTTTTGTAACCGTTAATGCTTATTTGTTGTTAGTGTTGTTGTTGGTGTTGCTATATCTATTCAGGCTCTTTTTGTTTTTGTTGTTATTGTTGTATCCATTCACGTTGTAGTAGTTGTTGAAAGTATAAGCGTATCAAAGTTCAGTACAGTCGGAATCCAGTTTTTTTCCACGGCTGAAGTCCGGAATGATACTGTTACAAAGGAAAAAAATCGACACCGTTTTAACAGGGATTTTGAGCGTGGCTCTACATGCCAGGATATGGCGATGTACCAGAGCATTTGCATTGTGTTGACATGTATCGGTTTGGTGTTTTCTTTTCGTTTCTTTTTCTCTTTTTGTGACTTTAATCTTTTTCTCGTTTGGTTTTACTGAAAATTGCAGCGATTGTTAACAGTCATGGCACACACTTTACATATTCCGTAGCGAGAGTGATACAGAGAGTAAGGTTGTGGTGTTTGCAACGGGTGTAGTCAGCAACGGCAGCGATTGTGTCTGACGTCGGTTCGCCACGCTGGGCTGTGTTGCTGTTTAATCTTTGATAAGGCTTCCCGCTCGGAGGTGCAGCCCGGAAAGCCAGCGGGGTCACGGCGTTCCATTCATAGACCGCGCGTCGATAGCAGCTGTGTTAGAATGCTTGCTTGTGGAGGGGGGGGGGGAGTGATTTCATGCTTGAGGTTGTGGGAGATCGATATGCTTTAGGTGTTTCAGTTTAGAGGAACAGGAGGGTATTTTGGTGGCTGACTTAAGGCTCACGTGACTCGATAGCCCGCGCGAATCGTAGTATACGTGGGCTTCATTGATGTCCCCGGATGGACGGAAACCGGCGTTCATTGTGTCAGATTCTGTAGCGGATGGATATTAAGGTTGACACCCGTGCTTCTTGCTTCTTAATTCGTGCTTCGGCACCATTCTCACGAGCCCTTCCCGACGACTCGGTGGC
Source organism: Penaeus chinensis (assembly GCF_019202785.1). Taxonomy (NCBI): domain Eukaryota; kingdom Metazoa; phylum Arthropoda; class Malacostraca; order Decapoda; family Penaeidae; genus Penaeus; species Penaeus chinensis. The sequence goes on along the minus strand of NC_061826.1, from coordinate 13,409,723 downwards.
GCCTGGACCCCGCCTCACCTGCATACCTTTGTTCTCGGTCGCGTGGCGATTTGCATGCCTTTGTGCTTCATCCGTCGCCTCGCGTGTCACTCGCATGCCTTTGCTTCGCGTCGTGCTTCCTGAGCCTCGTTTCCTTTATCGTCTGATTTCCTCTCTTGGCCTTGGTCTGGAAATGCTGCGTCACTGACGGATTTGCTCCATTTCCTCTTCATCTCTTATGCCTGTGTCTGATTTTCTTTTCTCGCCAGATGTTTCCTTTTTTTTCTATTCTCTTTACAACTTCTCTATCATCGTATTTTCCTCCCTTCCTCATTGATTCTTCCTTCTCCCCTCTTCTCATTTCCACGCACCTACCTTCTTCTCCCACTTCCCTTCTGTGTCCTCCATTTCTCTCCTTTTTTCTCTCATTTCCCATCTTCTCTCTTTTTCACTCCCTCTCCCTTTCTCCTCCATTCACTCCCCACTGCCCCCTTGTCTGGGAACCCTTCCTTACCTCTTCTCACTCACATCTCCTCACTCTTATTTTCCCTCTCTCCCTCTCTTCTCCTCCTTCTGTCTCCCTCCTCCTTCCTCCCGTCTCCCTCCTTCCTCCTCCCTTCTCCCTTCTTTTCCTTCCCTTTCCCCTCCATACCTTTAAGCCAATACTCTCCCCCTTACCCCCGCCTTACCCCCACCTCCCCATCTTCATCATCCTCTACCGCTTGGGAGAAAATTATAATCATAAAACTGTAAATGATAATACCAGGACCTGCCACATGATCACAGAGCGGCGCCCATGAATCAGGGATGCGGCGGAGCGTCTCGCGTGCGGGCGCGCGGGCGTGCGGGCGGGCGTGTAGGCGGCGGCAGAGCGCTGTGTCGTCCCCCACCACGACCCCGTGAGATTAAAACATGTAACAGCGTCGTAAATATCGGGGCCCGGCGTCGCCTGCGTCGGGGGGGAGGTGGGGTAGGAGGGGGGGGCATAGGGAGGTAGGGTTGGGATTGTATGTACTCCTCCGCGTTGGGGGGGGGGGTGAGGGGGGAAGGGGTAACGCGCACGCTAACACGGCATGTGTATGTGTACTTCACTTACAGTCGCGCTCACGGGTTTTCACTTTGAATAGCACTGACGCTTGCGATATCATATCTCCTCTCGCTCACACACACACACTCATATATATATATATATATATATATATATATATATATATATATATATATATATATATATGTATATATATATTTATATGTATATATATTTATATATATATATTTATATTTATTTATATATATGTGTGTGTGTGTGTGTGTGTGTGTGTGTGTGTGTGTGTGTGTGTGTGTGTGTGTGTGTGTGTGTGTGTGTGTGTGTGAATATACATATGCATACATACATACATACATACATACATACATACATACATACATACATACATACATACATACACACACACACACACACACACACACACACACACACACACACACACACACACACACACACACACACACACACATATATGTATATGTATGCATATATATATATGTATATATATATGTATATGTATGCATATATACACACACACACACACACACACACACACACACACACACACACACACACACACACACACACACACACACACACACACACATGTGTGTGTGTATGTATATATATATATATATATATGTGTGTGTGTGTGTGTGTGTGTGTGTGTGTGTGTGTGTGTGTGTGTGTGTGTGTGTGTGTGTGTGTGTGTGAGAAAATACATGTTGTGATACACCAGAATATCTAAGGAATATTCAGTAGGGTGAGCAAACCCCGATTTCTGCGAAGGGCGTGATAATTCATGCCAGGTCATGACTGGCTTGACGTCATAGTAAAACGTGGGTGGCGGCATCCGTAGAGTTTGTATGAACGCCGATACGACCGCAGTGTTTGCAAGCATAGGCTTAAGGTGTGTGTTGCAGAAGGCACATCATGGGAATCAAAGTTGGTAAGTCATTGCATAGTGCAAAATGCAGTATGATTAATGTTTAAAGTGCGATGTGGCAGGGAATTATAGTGAAAAGTAAAAAAAAAAAAAAGATAACTGCAGTTTAGTTTCCCAAATTTGCCATGCATTTATGAATCCCTTGCTGATGTTCCCATTTTGAACGCAGCCGCTGTATGTAATTGTCGTGTCTCTTCGACCATGGTTTAATTTTCGCATTCGTTTACATGCACAGTTGTGATAGTGACACTGATCACCGGTGTGGTTATCTGCCTATTTATGTGGCCCTATTTGTATATTCGCGCACCTATATGCATATTTGCTTTGCTCGACTTTATGAATGGAGCAATGTTTTTTATGGTGTTTGTTTATTGTTATTGCCTTACGTACGTCTGTTTGAATGGGTGTTTGATTTGCTAATTCGTAGAGGCATACTACACGCACGCACGCACGTACGCGCGCGCACACACACACGCGCACACACACACGCGCACACACACACACACACACACACACACACACACACACACACACACACACACACACACACACACACACACACACACACACACACACACACACACACACACACACACACACACACACACACACACACACAGACACACACATGCATACATACACACTGCAGTAGGCCACGTCATTGCACCCTCCAGTTCGCAAATAACAAAATCTATAACACAGGTCAGCGAGTGTCATGTCGTGCAGGCCAAGTCACTCTGCTGACGTCACTCTTGAGTCTTTTGCTAATATATATATATTTTTCCTTTCTCATTGATCCCCTTTCGCCACCGTTCTCTTGCTGGAAATCCTGTTAATTCTTAATTTTCTTCTTTTTTTGTTTTCCTTCTTCCTACACCCCATCCTCCTCCACTACAAATTTTCTCTTGCTGGTAATCCTATTTGCTATTTTTTCTTCTTATTTTTTTTTCGTCTTACACCCCGTCCACTTCCTCTACGTCATTCTCTACGTCGACTATTCCTCTCTTTTTTTAAACGTCTGTATCAAGGTTTTCTGGTTTAATGCCCCCTGCTTTCCTTTTTTCTCTCTCATTTCCTTTTGTCCATCTCCCATCCCTCATTTCCTTTGTCCACTCCCCTCCCCTCTTCCATTCGCCCTTCTATTTCCCGCTTCCCCCGCTTTACGTCCGTTCGCATTCACTGATTGCGTCATCGATCAGTCAGGCTCAGGGAAGTTGGGGTTACAGGCTATGCTCACTTTTCCCGAGTTTTTTCCTAATGATTTAGTTATATATTCTACGACTGTATGGGGTATACATGTGTTATCCTCGATATTCCGTTGCTAATTCTTTACGTTATTTAAAAGCATGTATATATTTAAATGCAAACTGGTGTAGCATGTTGTTTCATCTCCTGCACACGACTGAAAAATCCATTTGAACGATAAAAGAGGCATCATGCAGTCGCACGGCCGGCGATCATCGGATATTGGTTGCCGCAGTCGACTCGCCGTTCCCGGGGTCCGTCGCGCCCGCCGTTGTTCTATTGTTATTATTTTCTCCTCCATTTTGTGTCTCTGTTTTGGTTGAAGGGAATTTGAGTCGGTTGATCCTTTCAGTTTAAGGGAATTTGCGTTGACTGCTCCTTTTAGTTTCAGGGAATTTCCGTTTAAAGTTGCCTCGGGTGTTTTTATATTATTTTAGGCGTGGGTACTAACATGACTTATGATTTTGTCAGAATCATACCGTTCGCCGCACTACCATTACGGACTGTCCATTGCACACTGTCCACCGTGGGCCATACCGCTAACCAGTACGACGATAGTCAAAACCATTCATCCCCGACATTGGGCCATGCATTCAAAATGGCTATGAATAGTTACAGTATGAATATACCGGAACCGTATCTTTCCTCTCCACCAACATTACACACCGTTCGCATTCCCGTACCATTCCCTGTGGACATAACGCTTAAACCAGTACCCCGACCGTGGCATCCAGTCAAGACCCCAGCCGTCGGCCATGCATTCAGCACTACCATACTACCATACACAACAAGTCCCCGTGACCCAGTTTCTGAAGCGGCACGCCACCCCCTTTAATGGTGTGGCCGATCCGTGGGGGCGAGGGGGAGGGGGAGGGAATAGGTAAGGGGAGGGAGGAGAGTAATGAGAAGAGTGGGGAGTAAATTGGGAAATGGGGGAGGTAGGGTGAGGATAGGAGCAAGGGACTGAAGTGGGAGGAAGGAAAAATGGGAGATTGAAAGGTGATGAGGAGGAAAATGGGGAAATAGGGGGTAGGGGAAGTTCAGGAATGGGAGAAGGGGACTGCAATGAGAGGAAGGACAAATTGGGAAAGCGGGTGTTAAATAGGGAAAGGAACCGAATGATGATATGGAGAATTGGGGAAGGAAAAACTTGAGTTCAGAAATGGGGAAGAAAGGGTTGAAATGAGAAGAGGGAGAAATGGAGAAGTTAGTTACAGGATAACGTCAGGAATAGGAGGGAAACCGGATTAGTATGGGAAGAGAGAGAGATGAAGAAGAAATGAAGGGCTGAGAAGGGGTACATGAAAAAGAACAATAAAAGGGAACAGCGAAAAAAAAAAACATAGATTAAGAGATAAGTAAAATATGGATTAAAGTATGGAAGTAATAATCAAAACGAGCACATGTAAAGAAAAAGAAAACGGGAACAGAAGAATTAAAAGATGAAGCCGTCGAAGGGAAGGGAAGACGGAAGAAGGGAGAAGGGAGAAAGCGAGAAAGCGAGAAAGTGAGAGAGGTGTTGGGAACTCCACGTTGATAATTATGCACGACCGAACAGCAGTTGCAAAGGAGCCCATTCTGCAACGAGAGCTTCCCAAGGAGGAAAAGAATAGATAGGATTAAATGGTCGCTGTAAAACGAGCCATTATGTCGCGTAAGCTAATGATGATAGTCTGGATTGTTCCCTTTACGACGTCCTAGACTGTACGGAGGGTGGGGGGGTTTGTTTGTTTGTTTGTTGTTTGTTTATGTGTAAGTATTTTTTTTTTTGAGAGGGGGCATGTGTATGTTTGTGTGTGTGCGCCTGTATAGTCGTGCTTGTTTGTTCATGCGTTTGTCTTTGTTTCACTTTTTATATGAACGTTTGTGTGCGTAAGAGAGCGAGTCATGGACTCCGTGTATAGGTCTTCTGTGCGTTTTATCTCGTTGCAGCTTTAGTTCGTTTGTCTTTTTGTTTGGCTCTTCACTGCTATTGTTTTCTCATTTTTTTATATGGGTTGATGTCTTTTTAGTATCATATAATTTCTTCCCGTTTTTTAATATTCGTCTTTTCTTGCGGTCTTTCTAGACTACAACTTAAACTACAACTTAAAACTATAACTTAAACTACAACTAAAACATACGGTTCCCATTAAAATCCGCCAGTGAGCGAACATCAGCGACGAACGTAGTCAATAAAAGTCGGCACAGGAGGCTCGAGTATTGCAATCGCGGCGTGCGTTCCCGTAGAGTTCCACGCAGCGAAATCGCCTGTGAGAGCAACCTTTACCTTCCCGCAGACATTATGGCGCCCCGCTATTGTTCGCGGCGATGTATTCTCCCGCCGCGCGAAAGTTTGGTTTCAGTGTGGCGACAACACACAAATGCCTTCGAGTAGGTGGGTTCGAGTTTTTATTTTCTCTTTATTTATTTATTTATTTATTCGAGGGGGGGTTGGAGAGGAGGGGGAGAGAAACATGGATGGGAGAGAGGGTAAGGGGGGGGGGGGAGGGAGAGGAGGGAAAATGTGATAACTAGAGGAGAAGGTAATAGGACAAATGAGAAATGAGTGACAAGGAAAAGAGAGACTTAGAGAAGGAAGAGGGAAAAAGAGAAATAGACAAAGGGAATAGATAATGAGATGAGGAAAGAAAAGGAGAGAAATTGGAGACAAGGAAATGAGGAGAGAATAAGAGAAACGAGAAGAGGAAATGAAAAGAAGAGGAAAGAAAAGGTAAAGAAAGGAAGAGAAGAACTAGGCAAGAGAGGTGAATACAGCGGAGAAGAGACGATTAAACAGAGACGGGAAGAAAAGAAAGAGGAGATATGAGAGAAGAGAAAGAGAAGGAGAGAAGAGTCGAGGAAGAGAGAAGAAAGAGCCATAGAGGAGAAAGAAAAAGAGAGGAGAAAGAGAGTAAAAAGAGAGAAAATAAAGAGCGAAAAGAACACGACAAAGCAAATGACGCAGAAGGGCCGGCCGGAGCGAGATGACCGAAGCCTGAGTGAACAAAGCCGCGTCGTGTCTGAGGCGAGGTCTGCGTCACCCGCTCCTTAGGCCTCCTTCCCTCCTGCGGCCGCGAGGAGGCGTGGCTGCGAGGAGGCGTGGCTGCGAGGAGGCGTGGCTGCGAGGAGGCGTGGCTTCGAAGAAACGTGGCTTCGAGGAGGCGTGGCTTCGAGGAGGCTGGACTTCGTTGGACTTAGTTCGAGAGCCTCCTTTTCAGATTTTTTTTCTTGTTTATAAGTGATGTCATTTGGGTGTTGATCGGTTTTGGAATTGTTTTATTTTGTATATCTTTTATTGTTATTGTTTATTTGGGTGTTGATTGGTTTTCGCATTGTTTTATTAATTTTATAGTGTTATTATTTTGATTTGTTATTCTTATTTTTCTATTATAATTATTTGTTGTTATCTCTCTCTCTCTCTCTCTCTCTCTCTCTCTCTCTCTCTCTCTCTCTCTCTCTCTCTCTCTCTCTCTCTCTCTCTCTCTCTCTCTCTCTCTCTCCGTTGAAGTTAGCCTCATCATCTCTTTTTCTCTGGAAGGACTGATGAGGGTCAGCGCCCCCCCCCCCCCCGCCCCCCTCCGTCTAGTCGGCTTTCTGTTAGGCCTGCTTACAGACCTCCCCCCTTCTCTCCCCCCTCCCCCCCGCTGCGAGGCTTCTCTGTAGGCTGGAGAAAGTACTTATATATGCCATTACGACGTGAGATCCTCGTAACGCCACAGAAAGTTCTTGTGGTGTGGATTACGGTGACGCTCGCGGGCACTTTTCTGTGGCTCGGTGGAGTGACTTCCAAAAATGTAAGGAGGGCGTTAGAGAGGCGCTGTTTCACTCTCTAGGTACGTCGATGTTTGGTCTATATGTATGTATGTGTATATGTATATATATACATAGATATTATGTATAATATATATATATATTATATATATATTATATATATTATATATATTAAATATATATTATATCTATATTATATATATATCATATATATTATATATTATGTATGTGTATTATATATATATATATATATATATATATATATATATATATATATATATTGTATAGACCCTAAAAAGACATGGTATGATTTTATCCACCGCGCGTCCACATATGCTTAGCTTTTAGTTTAAAACGGCCAGTGACCCCGGCGGTATCACCAGCTTATCGTTGCTGCCCGTTATCATCCGCTAGGAGTGGGACCTCTCCGGAACAACCCAGCGCATGTTCTGTTATGCAGATTTGTTGATAATAAGTACCATGAGCTTTAGATAATTAGGATTAATTCGTATTGCATTAATAGCGGAAATGGACATGGCAGCGCTCGGGAAAAACGTTTGAAGTACACAGAGCGATTAGATTGTATTTGTTATTGAACAGGACTTGGGCATTATGGCGTAAGGGACGTCGTTTGATTCCGTCGCCGTGTGTGCTCGCCCCGCGGCGTGTTGGTTGGACAAGCATCTGCCTGCCTCCCTCTGCATTTCATTATTGGTTCTTGGTAAACTTCGTGCGAGTGGTTAGTTCTGTTTATTATGAAGCGCGAATGCAGTAACGTGCGAATAAAGACGAAATGAAGCAGCATCTACAGCTGTAAAGAACAGTTTATCAATAATGTTTAGAGTTGTTTATGTCCCTCATCAGATATTGTTTACTGCTTACTGAGAGTCTAGAGTCGGTGGAAAAGTCATTGTATATTGTTTAGTTTTTTCACATTGACCGTAGTTGCAATTGATCTCTTTCCTTCGTTACTGTGTTTGTATTTACCACGAACAAAAACTGCTATTCGAAGGAAGTTTGCCGAAGACCAATCATGATTTCTGCTCATCTTCACCAGCTGGTGTCTACCGTCAAGGCATCGGATCGCCCCGCCTTCCTTCTCCGCTGGGCGAGGGGGCCAGTCCGTCTAGCCAAAGGAAGAGAGGAATAAAGATAGACACAGAAAAAGAATAAAGATAAAACTTTTCCCAGCGGAGGGCCGCGACAGCAAAGTGAGATTAGCTCGACGCGGGGCCGAGCCAAGTTTCCGGAAGTCACTAGCGCATAGGGGGGCGAGGAGGTGGAGGGAGGTGGAAGAGAGAAAGTGAAGGAGGAGGAGGAGGAGGCAGAAGAAGAGGCAGAAGAAGAGGCAGAAGAAGAGGCAGAAGAAGAGGCAGAAGAAGAGGCAGAAGAAGAGGCAGAAGAAGAGGCAGAAGAAGAAGAAGAAGAAGAAGAAGAAGAAGAAGAAGAAGAAGAAGAAGAAGAAGAAGAAGAAGAAGAAGAAGAAGAAGAAGAAGAAGAAGAAGAAGAAGAAGAAGAAGAAAGGAGGAGGAGAGGGAAGAGGGGGGTGAGAAGGAGGAATATGAGGAGGATAAGTAGACACAAGAGACAGGGGCGTAAGATGGGCGTAAAGGGAAGAGGACAGTAAACGGGTAGGAAGAAGAATGGAAGAATAAGTGGGCGCGAGGAGAAGTGGGAGGAACTGGGGAATAAGTGGACGCATGGAACAGAATGAATAGGAGAAAGAGCCAATCAAAAGGAG
>NC_061826.1:13381011-13388511 GCF_019202785.1 Penaeus chinensis | reverse complement strand
GGCACCGACTCCCAAAATTCGAAATCGATTCAAGTTGGACTCATAATGCGCTAGTGTTGCAAGGCCAATTCCGTGTGTGCAGCCGAGGATGAACAGCCCGGCCACTTCGTCAAGACTAACAGAAATAGGAGGTTGTTGCAAACTTAAATGGTGTTTGCTTGTTCTCTCTCTCTCTTGTCTCTCTACCTTTCTCTGTCTTTCTGTGTCTCTTTCTGTTTCTCTTCTTCTCTCCCGCTCTTTCTGTTTCTCTTTTTCGCTCTCTTATCTTTATCTCTCTTTTTTATCTCTCTCTCTCTTTTTTATCTCTCTCTCTTATTTCTCTCTTATCTCTCTCTTATCTCTCTCTTATCTCTATCTTTCATTCTCTTATCTCTATCTTTCTCTCTCTCTCTCTCTCTCTCTCTCTCTCTCTCTCTCTCTCTCTCTCTCTCTCTCTCTCTCTCTCTCTCTCTCTCTCTCTCTCTCTCTCTCTCTCTCTCTGTGTGTATGTGTGTGTGTGTGTGTGTGTGTGTGTGTGTGTGTGTGTGTGTGTGTGTGTGTGTGTATGTGTGTGTATCCCTCTCCCTCCTCCTCCCTCCCTCTCTCTCTTCCTCCCCCCTCCCTCTTCCCCCCCTCCCCCTCCATGCCTCTATCTCCTTTCGCCCCCCTTCTCTCCCTCTCCCTTTATCTCTCCCTTGCCCCTTCTCCTTCGCGCGGTTATATGATCCATTCAAACGACTAGAAGTATGACGCTGCACATCCGCGCTCGAACTCTCTCCTGCTGCAACGAATCTCGAAATCTAGGAATGGCTTCGAGAACGGTTGACACCCCCCCCCCCCTCCCTATCCCGATCTCTCTCACTCTGACTCTTACTCTCACTCTCACTCTCACTCTCACTCTCACTCTCACTCTCACTCTCACTCTCACTCTCCCCCTCTCCCCCTCTCCCTATCCATCTATTTCTTCCTCTCACACTCACTCTCCCTCTCTTTCTTCATCTTCCTCTTCATCTTCCTCTCCCTCTTCCTCTTCCTTTTCCTCTTCCTCTTCTCCCTTCCCCCTTTTGGTGCCAACGATCTGGAGAACAGAGAACAGTTGGAGACTCGAGGACGGATGTATTCTGCAAACGTTTTAAAGAAAAGCAGTTTTACTTTTTTTTGTCTTCCTTTTTTTCGTCCGGGAGTCCATCACGTGTAGCCTGCGCGAGGCGTCAGTGCGAAGAATCTTCCTTTATTTTATTCTATTTTTTTTCTGTCGTCCTCGTGCGTTCCCAAGGTGCCTGGAGTCCGACCTCGGGAGGGGGAGGGGCAGTAGGACGAGGGAGGAGGAGCAGGGGGGGAAGGAGGAGGAAGGAGGAGGAAGGGAGGGGAAGTAGGAGGAGAGGAAAAGAGGGGAGAGGGGAAGAGGGAGAGCAGGAGGAAGTGGAGGACAGGAGGTGCGAAATCTGTAAGTTTTGTCCTGTTGTCACTCAAAATCTGCTGCTTCTCTGCCGCTCTCTCTTATCTCTTTCTCTCAATGTCTCACCATCTCTCCTCCCACTTACCTTCCCTCGCCCCTTCTCACTCCCTCTCCTCTTCCCCTCCCACTCCCTCTTTCCCTCCCCCACCCATTCCCTTCCCTCCTCCCCCACCCACTCCCTCTTCCCCTCCCCCACCCACTCCCTTCCCTCCTCCCTCTCCCACTCCCACTCCCTCTTCCCCTCCCCGACCCACTCCCTTCCCTCCTCCCCCTCCCACTCCCTCTTCCCCTCCCCCACCCACTCCCTTCCCTCCTCCCCCTCCCACTCCCTCTTCCCCTCCCCCACCCACTCCCTTCCCTCCTCCCCCTCCCACTCCCTCTTCCCCTCCCCCACGCGCTCCTTTCCCCCTCCCCCTTTTTATCAGCCCGTACTTATCCCTGACACTCTCTATCCAACTTCATTTTGCCTTCATTTACTTGACCATTTTCCTGTGCTCCTTTTTCCCCTCCTTCCTGTTTCCCCTCTTCGGCCTCATCCCCTCGTTTGGTCGGAGTTTGTCCTGTGACTTTTTTCGGTTAAGAGGATCAGGTGCCGTCAGTTATTATTTAGAAATGGAGTAGCTTCTCTGTTGAATTTATATATATATATATATATATATATATATATATATATATATATTATACATATATATATATTTTTTTTTTTTTTTTTAAGATCGATTTCTTGAGTATTTAGTTAGATTACGTTCCCTTTCTTTTCTCCAATCATCCATTCATTCATTCATTCATCCTTCTTTCCAGCCCTCCCGCCATCCTTCGTTCCTTCCATCCATCCATCCATCCATCCATCCATCCATCCATCCATCCATCCATCCATCCATCCATCCATCCATCCATCCATCCATCCATCCATCCATCCATCCATCCATCCATCCATCCATCCATCCATCCATCCATCTATCCATCCATCCATCCATCCATCCATCCATCCATCCATCCATCCATCCATCCATCCATCCATCCATCCATCCATCCATCCATCCCTCCCTTCCTCCCTCCCTCCCTCCCTCCCTCCCTCCCTCCCTCCCTCCCTCCCTCCCTCTCTCCCTTTTTCCTTCACATCTTCCACGAGAGATTTAATAGCCGCTGGTAAACGATGCGATAATTGATGAAAACGGAGAAGGCGAAAGGTGAAATGATTCGTGCGACGCGCCAAGCAGATTGGGCGTTAGAAATGATTCGGTTCGATTGGGTGTGAAATGGGCGTGAGGGGGCGTGTGAGATCTTCATTGGAAGTGTATACGCAGACGTTTGTGCAGTTAGCAAATGCAAATTTGCACACGTGCACACACACGCGCACACGCACACGCTCACGCACACGCTCACGCACACGCTCACGCTCACGCACACGCTCACGCACACGCTCACGCACACGCTCACGCACACGCTCACGCACACGCTCACGCACACGCTCACGCACACGCTCACGCACACGCTCACGCACACGCTCACATACACGCTCACGCACACGCACACGCTCACGCTCACGCACACGGACACGCACACGCGCACGCGCACGCACACGCACACGCACACGCACACGCACACGCACACGCACAGGCACACACACACACACACACACACACACACACACACACACACACACACACACACACACACGCACGCACGCACGCACGCACGCACACACGTGGAAGAAGTTAGATCGAAACAAAAGGAAATTAGAGACAGACAGACACAGAGGAAGAGCGTAGAGGAAAGAAATGTAAAAGAAACCAAGCGAATTAAAGGGAAAGAAAAAGTTATGACAGTCAATTTGCTGTCGATATTGGGAGTAAGTGAGTGTGTGAGTGAGAAATTGAATGAGTGAGTGAGTAAGTAAGTGAGTGGATGAGCGAGTGAGTGACTAAGTAAATCAGTAAGTGAGTGAGTAAATAAGTAAGTGAGCGAGTGATTAAGTGAGTGATTGAGTGAGTGAGTAAACGTGTGAATGAGTGAGTGAGTATGTGTGTGAGTGAATAAGCACGTAAGTGAGTGGATGAGCGCGCGAGTGAGTAAGCGGGCGAGTGGGTGAGTCACTCCGCGAGGCAGACGCAGCGGAAAAGGCGGAAAGGCGGCGCATGTGATCTCTCCCTTTCACTTATTCACTCCTTCCGCTGTCCATCCGATCCATCTCCTTTCATCCGTTCAGCCTCATGCCAGCGAAGCCAGGGGGGGGGGGGGGGAGGTCTGCCGCCGCTTCTTTCTTCATTCCTGCCTTTCTTCATTCTTTCTTTCCTCCTTTCCTTCTTTCTTTCTTTCTTCCTTTCTTTCTTTCTTTCTTTCTTCCTTCCTTACTCCTTCTCGTGGTTTTCCTTCGTCTTCGTCTTGTGTTGTTTCACCATCTCCTCTTCCTTTGCATTCTTGTTTTTCTCCGTTTTTCCCTTTTTATTTTGTTTTTGTTTTTGTTTTTCTCTCTCTCTCTTTCTCGCTGCAATCTTCCACTCTCTTCTCGTATTATATTTTTTTTCATTTTCCTTTTCTTGTTTCCTCTTCTTTATCTTGATCCCCCATTCCCCCTCTTCTTTTTCGTCGTGCTCTTTTTCCTCCTCCTCCTCCTCCTCATCTTCCTCTTCCTCCTCCTCCTGCATCCTATTCCTCATCTTTATTCATCTCCAATCCTCTTTCTCCTTCTCCGTTGCCGTCTTCCTCATTCGTTTGTAATCTTCCCTTCCTCCCTCTTATTTTCCTCCTCCTCTCATTTTTCCCTTCTTTTCTCTCATCTTTTCCTTCCTCTTTTCTCACCTCTTTCTCCTCTCATCCTTTCCTTCTTCTTCTCTCACCTCCTCCTTCTCCTCTCATATTGTCCTTCTTTTTCTCTACTCTTTTACTTCTTCCCTCGCCTCCTCCTCCTCCTCCTCCTCATCCTCCTCCTCCTCCTCCTCCTCCTGCTCTTCTCACATCTTCCTTCTACTTTCATATTTTCCTTCTCTTTCTCTCAACTCCCCCTCTCATATTTCCTTCTTTTTCTCCCCTCTTTTCCTTTCTCTCTCGCCTCCTCCTCCTTCTCCTCCTCCTCCTCCTCCTCCTCCTCCTCCTCCTCCTCCTCCTCCTCCTCCTCCTCCTCCTCCTCCTCCTCCTCCTCCTCCTCCTCCTCTTCCTCCTCCTCTTCCTCCTCCTCTTCCTCCTCCTCCTCCTTCTCCTCCTCCTCCTCTCCTCCTCCTCCTCCTCCTCCTCCTCCTCCTCCTCCTCCTCCTCCTCCCCCCTCTTCCTCCTCCTCCTCCTCCTCCTCCTCCTCCCCCTCTTCCTCCTCCTCCTCCCCCTCTTCCTCCTCCTCCTCCTCCTCCTCCCCCTCTTCCTCCTCCTCCTCCTCCTCCTCCTCCTCCCCCTCTTCCTCCTCCTCCTCCCCCTCTTCCTCCTCCTCCTCCCCCTCTTCCTCCTCCTCCTCCTCCTCCTCCCCCTCTTCCTCCTCCTCCTCCCCCTCTTCCTCCTCCTCCTCCTCCTCCTCCTCCTCCCCCTCTTCCTCCTCCTCCTCCTCCTCCTCCTCCTCCCCCTCTTCCTCCTCCTCCTCCTCCTCCTCCCCCTCTTCCTCCTCCTCCTCCCCCTCTTCCTCCTCCTCCTCCTCCTCCTCCTCCTCTTCCTCTTGTCACCTCATCGTCTCTTAACCTCAAGTTCCTGCGACTCTTCTCGTGCCATCAGCCCTGACGAGCGCAAATTTACCTCGTCCTTGCGTGCAAACTCTTCTTCTTTTGTTTCTCTCCTACTTTACTGGATTATTTGTTTCCTTGTCTTTTCAACTTTCGTCGGTTTTATTTTACTTTCTTTTCTTGTCGTGTTTATTTTCCTTGTTTTCTTGTTTAAGCTTTATGGCGTATTTTTTTTTCTGATGTGTCTTTGGATATTGTTTATCTGTTTTTGTCTTATATAGTGTTTATTTTTTGTTAGTTTTCTTATTATTTTTCTGTTTTGGGTTCCATTAGGATTTCACGGTCTTCCTCCTTCGTCTATCTTCTTCCTTCATTTTCCATTCTCTCTGACGACGTTCTCCCTCCGCTTTCACTCTTCCTGCTCTCATTTTTCTTACCTCTCCCTTTTCTCCCTCCTCTTTTCTCCATCCCCGTTACTCTCTTGTTTCTTCCCTTTTTCTCCTCTCTTTTTATGATCTGCCCCCTTCTCTTTTTTCCCTTCCCTTCCCTTCCCTTCCTATCCTCTCGCCTCCACCCCCCTCCTATCCCATCCCATCCTCCGTCCCTCCCTCCTTCTTAGCCTCCCTCCCCTCCCCTCCCCCCACAGGCCCCTGACCGACGGCGTACCCTCAGCGAGTCTCCCCGGCTGGCAGGTGGCCAGTTTTTGCAACTTTGATGGGTTCCTATCAGCAGCGCGCACCTCTCCCGGCTTGCAACCCCGGAACACCGCTTGCCAGCATCTCCCTGAAGCATTTTGTGAGAGATCCGGTTTTATGGCTTTTATCTCGCCGAAGAAGGGAAAAATGAAGAATTAAAAAGAAAGGGACGAAAAGGGGAAAAATAGAGAACGCCTTCGAGAAAAAAAAAAATTCCGCCAGTGTTGATATTCCTCGGAGCCGTGACATTTGTCCTGGACGGCGAAGGGGGGGTAGGGGGCGATTGATATCAAGATCGCCTCATTGATATGGATGCCGGGGTGGAGGGAGGCATTTTGATGGGGGTGATGGTGGTGATAATGGTGATGATGATGGTGGCGAGCGATGATTCGCCTCGACATGCAGAAGGGATCCGTGCGAGATGGAAGGCTCGTGTTGGGTTGGGGGGAGGTGATGAGAGGTCAGGTTAGTGGCGGGAGGTTAAGGATAGTGTTGAGAGGTCAAATTAGTGGTGAGAGGTCAAGTGAGTGATGAGAGTTCAGGCTAGTGGTGAGAGGTCAAGTGAGGGATGAGAGTTCAGGCTAGTGGTGAGGGGTCAAGTGAGGAATGAGAGTTCAGGCTAGTAGTGAGAGGTCAAGTGAGTGGTGAGAGGTCAGGTGAGTGGTGAGAGGTCAAGCGAGTAGTGAGAGGTCAAGTGAGTGGTGAGTCATTATGTCTAGTGATGAGAGGTTAAATATAGTGGAGGAAGGCCGAGTGTGCCGATGAAAGGTCCAGTGGTGACTTACAGTATAATATGAAGTTTGAAAAAGATGTAGCAGAATAAGGGAAAAGGAAACCGTTAAAAAAAATAAGGAAAAATGTTCGGAAATACACAGCTCAAGAATAAACAGCGTCGCAAAGCCCGGACCTGGCGATGGCATTGTCCTAAAACTGAACGAATGGCCATGAAAGCTGATTGACCAGAGTCACGGCAGGACAAGCAATGCCTGACGTCGACGTACATGACAGGAATTGCATGATCGAATGGCAGGCGAAGATGGGGAGTGAGTGAGTGAGTGAGTGAGTGAGTGAGAGAGTGAGAGAGTGAGAGAGAGAGAGAGAGAGAGAGAGAGAGAGAGAGAGAGAGAGAGAGAGAGAGAGAGAGAGAGAGAGAGAGAGAGAGAGAGAGAGAGAGAGAGAGAGAGAGAGAGAGAGAGAGAGAGAGAGAGAGAGAGAGAGAGAGAGAGAGAGAGAGAGAGAGAGAGAGAGAGAGAGAGAGAGAGAGAGAGGGTGAGAGAGAGAGAGAGAGGGTGAGAGAGAGAGAGAGAGGGTGAGAGAGAGAGAGAGAGGATGAGAGAGAGAGAGAGGGTGTGAGAGAGAGAGAGGGTGAGAGAGAGAGAGGGGGGGTGAGAGAGAGAGAGAGGGTGAGAGAGAGAGAGAGGGTGAGAGAGAGAGAGAGGGTGAGAGGGAGAGACGGGGTGAGAGAGAGAGAGAGAGAGAGAGAGAGAGAGAGAGAGAGAGAGAGAGAGAGAGAGAGAGAGAGAGAGTGAGAGAGTGAGAGAGGAGAGAGTGAGAGAGTGGAGAGAGAGAGAGAGAGAGAGAGAGAGAGAGAGAGAGAGAGAGAGAGAGAGAGAGAGAGAGAGAGAGAGAGAGAGAGAGAAGGAGTAGGAACATTTTGAGACATTTTTATTCGTTGTGTTTTCTGAAATGCATTGGTGTGTCCTCAAGTATCGTTTGAGATTTT
>NC_061826.1:13371417-13380911 GCF_019202785.1 Penaeus chinensis | reverse complement strand
TACACGAGGCTGTTAATGAATGTAAAGGACCTGAACTGAATACATTAATCCGACTGTCATGGAATTTTAATAGATCGAAAGTGATAAAAAGTCTCGTTTCAATATTATACTATGGAAAGGAGAGGGAATAATGGAGAAATTTGGGAGAAAAGGGTTAAAGATAGAAAGATGAAGAGGTGAAAAAAAGGAGAAATTGGAGGAAAAGAATATAGGGATATAAAAGGGTGATGAATAGGGACAGAATAAAAGAGAGAAGAAAAGACAGAGAAGTTGGAACACAATGAAGAGGATGACTGGATAGAGTAAGAGCAAAAACAGACAAAAGGAAGAAAGAGGAAAGAGGAAGTGGGAGGGAAGGAGGGAGATAGCGGGAACGGGAAGGAGGGAAAAAAAAGAAAGATGATATTAAAAGTGAAAAAACAATAATAAGAATATGATAAGAATGATTAGAATATGAAACCAAAGAATAATAAATAAATGAGAAATAATAGAAAAAAGATGACGGGGAGTAAACGCTAAAAATGGCAGTTAAACGAAAAAAAAAAAGCGAATGGATAACAAAAAATGGAAAATGAACAACGAAGTGGATAGTTAAGCAAAGTAGGCAATTGAACAACTAAAAAAGGAAATGAAAATTCCCAAACTTCAGATTGGTAAAAAGGCGCACACAACGTACTTCCACAAATACTGGCGTGTTATTCTAGGATATGGAGACATTTACTGAATTGCTCTATTTTTGCATACAGTTGCGTGTGTGTATATGTATGCTGTAAGTGTAGATATGTAAACACACACTCTCTCTCTCTCTCTTTCTCTTTCTCTTTCCTCTTTCTCTCTCTCTCTCTCTCTCTCTCTCTCTCCTCTCTCTCTCTCTCCCTCTCTCTCTCTCTCTCTCTCTCTCTCTCTCTCTCTCTCTCTCTCTCTCTCTCTCTCTCTCTCTCTCTCTCCCTCCCTCCCTCCCTCCCTCCCTCCCTCCCTCCCTCCCCTCCCTCTCCCTCTCCCTCTCCCTCTCCCTCTCCCTCTCCCTCCCTATCTCTCTCTCTCTCTCTCTCTCTCTCTCTCTCTCTCTCTCTCTCTCTCTCTCTCTCTCTCTCTCTCTCTCTCTCTCTCTGCCCCTCTCTCACTCTCTGCCCTCTCTCTCTCTCTCTCTCTCTCTCTCTCTCTCTCTCTCTCTCTCTCTCTCTCTCTCTCTCTCTCTCTCTCCTCTCTCTCTCCCTCTCCCTCTCCCCCCCCCCCCTCTCTCTCTCTCTCTCTCTCTCTCTCTCTCTCTCTCTCTCTCTCTCTCTCTCTCTCTCTCTCTCTCTCTCTCTCTCTCTCTCCCTCTCTCTCTCTCTCTCTCTCTCTCTCCCTCTCTATCTCTCCCTCTCTATCTCTCCCTCTCTATCTCTCCCTCTCTATCTCCCCTCTCTCTCTCTCACCCATAATCATTTATACACAGACGTACGTCTGTATATCCGTCTATATGTATTTACGTGTGTGTGTGTGTGTGTGCGTGTGTGCGTGTGTGCGTACAACAAATATATACATTTACAGATACATTTCCGTGTGTGTGCTTGTACACAAATACATGCGATGTATGTTTGAACGCTCGAGCATGTCCGTTCGCATGCTGTGTCGCACTGGAGAGACAGACCTGATGACGCCGGCAGAGGGACGGCAGCGCCCGTGTCACGCGGCCGCCGGCGCCGAAGCCAGCCGTCGTTGGGGGGGGGGGGGGGTCGAAACGGGGGCATGCAGGTGCGTGAGGCTCAAGTAGGCTTTTTTAAGCATTTATTAATTAAAGGGGAAAAAAATAGGTATGGGCAAACAGGCAAGCTGTAGCTGTACATATACATGTGTGTAAGTACACACTCATACATATACATATATATATGTATTATATATAGGTATATGTAATATGTAGGTCTATATGTATCTTAAATATATTTAGGCCTATATGTTATGTATACACGTGTATGTGTGTGTGTAATAAATGCACACACACACACACACACACACATATATGTATGTATATATAGATAGATATATATATAGATATATATAGATGGACTGATAGATATAGAAACACAAACAAACATATATGTATATACTGTATATATAAATATATATATATATACACATACATACATACACACACACACACACACACACACACACACACACACACACACACACACACACACACACACACACACACACACACACACACACACACACACACAAACAGATGTATACATATACATATACGTACATTTATATGCGTTATGTCATGTACAGTATGTACACATAAAAAGATCATGTATGTATGTAGGCCTACATGGTACATTTAAGAGTGGACACTTTGTATGTATGTACATAGGTGTGAAAGGATTTTTTTTTTTTTTTTTTTAGAATATTACTTGTAACAACAAATTTTAAAAGACCACAACGCTAGTTGCACTGGCAATAAGAGTATTAACATCAAAGAAAGTAATTGTTTTTTTATAATGCAATATATGAAGTTTTGCAGCCAAAGTTTATGTAATCCAAAAAGTAAACAGTATAGCCATCATGAATATTCAAGTGACGAGATAAAGTGGGATTATGTTTTCCCAGCTATTCCGGTATATTTTTAGTTAGCCCTCTCTCTGCGGAAGTAACAGTATTAGGACGATAATATTCTGCTAATGATAACATCTGTTTTATCATTCCTCCATCACAATCGGCATGATTGTCATTGATAGTACAGCTATCAATGACAAATCAGTTAATACTGTTATTATGCTCATGATGGCAATTGTTAATCTTCTGAAATTCGGAGAAATTATCAACGTAGTTCACGCATTTAAGCGAATCAGTGATGTTCGAATTAGCAGTAAAGCGCAATATTTTCACGAATGCAGAGACGCAATTGCCACATCCTCACACGCGCGACAGCACATAAGTGTGTGCTTATAAATATACAAATGCAAAACCATGTACATCCACAAAACCATACACAGACACATGTATGCACATACAAACATAAGGAAATATACGTGCAGATGCAGATGCCTATAGACATATACTTCCATGCACACATACATACACATCCTCGTGCACACATCTGCAGACAGACACACACCAGTAGGAGTGACGCCTCCGCCGTCGCCAGGTGTCTTGATCACCGACGAATTCCAAGGAAGTCGCCGCGTCGGTGGCGACCGCTTCCGACCGGCCGATCGCCATCCAGGTAACGGCGGCGCCTACGGGATTGATTGAATCTAAATGCCGGGCTATCTGGGTCGGCGACTCCAGTTTCCATCGCTGAGGCTCGCGAGAGGTGGAGAGCTGAGGAGAGCTCGGCCTGGGGTTCCTCGGAGGGCCGCTGCGGGATCTCGGATGTAGGCCTATCGCTGCTTCGGAGGGCGTGTGGCGTGCTTTCAGGCTGGAGGATGGCGACGGTCTTAGGTATATAGTAGATTGTGCTCTTCTGGCTTTTTGTTTTCTTTAGTTTTTCTTTTCTCTTCTTTTCTTTTCTTTTCTGTTCTCGTATGGTGACCTGAGCGAAGGTAGGTGGCCGGTCAGCCTGGAGATGTTTGCTTTGAGAGAAGTGGTTATTTCGTTTAGGAATTAGGATAAACACCCGAGTGGATTGGTGCTTTGTGAATATTTAAGAACTATCTTTACTATATATTTATTTTCTTTACACGTGGCTACACACAATCAGGCAAGTATTTCCCATCGAATAAAAGTGATTAGTAATGACGATTGTGATACCCAGAGGATTTACTCGATGATTGATAGACTATTTCATTTACCGAGTTAATGAAACCCGCGATCGGAATGAGAAAATATTAAAGTAATGGCCTATTTCCGCTCCTGTTTTTTACGTTGGAGGGAATAATGTATTGCAGGTCGAACAGATTTAGTAGTGACATAATATCGTTTAGAATTTAATCAATATTTGGCATTATTGGGAAACGTGTAAGAGAGAATGTGGATGTTACAGCGTCCAATATCCCGGATGTTGTTATAGAAAAAATGTCAGGTTTATAGCTTCTTCATGATTTAATATAGGTATCTTATCGTCATTACGGAAACGAAAATAGTTACAATGATAGATTGGTGATTGATTGATTGTGGAAAATCTTATGTAAGTTATTTTCATATAAGCCAGTCTTTGAATATCTATTTGGTATGTACATTATATAGGGCAATGCATTATCGATGTGCCATTATTTTATATAAATTTATTGAAAGTTCCCTTTTTGATGCGTATTTCTCTAGTTTCTGGGTTAGCCTGATGCGGAAGTCACTGACGACCATAAGCCAATAAGGGGAAAGATCTCTCGCTACAAAGGCATTGAGAGGTTATTTGCTGATTCCTATGGCATGCAACAATCATATTGGAAGGCTGTCTAAACTGTTGCTTCCTGTAGTTACCTTTTATGTTTGAGCGATAACCCAGAGACAGGAGGAGATCTGGGCGCGAGGGTAAGTCGTAACAGTCGTTTTATGACAGTTAACTTCGCGTGGAAGTCACTCGGCACTCGCTTAAGTAAGCAGCTTTATCAGGAGAAAAATAAAATAATATCCCTCTCCTCTCCTCTCTTCCATTCTCTCCGACAAAAAAAATCCCTTCATTTGGGCGGCTCAAGAGGGTCACGTTATTCCGAAAAAAAGGGAGAAGGAAAAAGCGATTCCCGAATTCCAAGTCGAGATCCGTTTTCTCTCACTGACTCGTTCCTCCTCCGCCTTCATTGGTCGTTGACTCATCGGGTCTGCCTTTAGTCAGTGGGAATTCCTTGTGTCGAACGGGAGCTCGCGCAGACCTTGAGAGCGAAAATCCTATTCCTAATGCCTTCCTGATGCACCCTTAGCGGATTTTTTGAGGTGTATTTTCGGCGCTCAAGGTAAGGGGCCAAAGGGTGCATTCTGAGTTAGTAATGTGTCTGCTTGGGCGAGTGTTGGCGCTTTACGGAGCATGGGGACTGGGTTGCCTCTTGCCTGACGGAGTTGTGGTTCGCCAAAGTAAGTGGTTGAGGTTGTCTTCGTTTCGGGGGGCTGTCATCTCCTCCGTGGTGGGGGAGGGGGGAGGGGGAATGGTGTCTTCGGCTGTGTTGTTGTCCGTTGAGTGTCGAATAATAGCTGTCAGTGAGAAATGCGAAGGTGGGCAAACTTTTACGTAAACGTGGTGCGAGGAGCGACGTTTTTTCATTTTCATTTATACGTGTGAAAAGATGGCCTA
This sequence comes from Penaeus chinensis, assembly GCF_019202785.1. Lineage (NCBI taxonomy): Eukaryota > Metazoa > Arthropoda > Malacostraca > Decapoda > Penaeidae > Penaeus > Penaeus chinensis. Next base: position 13,375,702 of record NC_061826.1, on the reverse strand, counting down.
TTTTGGAGGATAATCCCAGGAGAAAGAAATGGCCCGTTGTCACGAGGGATAATCAGTCTGCTTGGGAATGTTTACCACGAGTTTAAATGTATTACGCCTCGCACTGGCCCGAGCAGTCGTCGCGGCGGAGGGTGAGGAGCAGCCATGTTGAACTTCCCATGATGCCTTGCTCTCGAATCAATAGCGCCGGGTGAGGCCGCTCTGGCCTTCAAAAACATGGAGTTGGGCCCAGAACGTGCGCTGGAGGTGTTGGTGGTGCTCCTCGCTTCACGTGTTGGCTTGTCCTGCGATTTTACGATCGTTTGGGGTTCTTCTTCGGGGGAAATAAAGGCTAAAGAGTGCGAGTGGTTGGCCTAGAAAAGGCACTGGTCCCTCCGCGTGTGCCGGACGCGACCGGAGACAGTTGCACTCTTAAATAGTTTGATGAAATACCTCCTTTTTCACATTACATTCGTTTAGAAGGTGAAGGCTTCACGCCAGGATCCCTCGGAAAAGTGGACGACACAAAAAGCCAGTGTCACTCGCAGGAGACGAAGCTGTCATAACTTTTCTCAAAACTTCCGAACCGCCTAAACGTGCAACAAACGTTTCATCTGAAGGTGTCATTAGCGCTGCATTTTGGCCGTAAAAAAAGTTGACACACGGACAGTGAACCGCTGGATGGAGGGTAAGGAGAACACTGGTTATTCATGACATTTCTTCATTGTCAAGATGACTTAATGCGTATTTCAACTTTTTTCCTTCTTTGAATGGAAAAAGAAATGTTTTATGTATAACATCTTTTTCCTTCATCGTCCGTCTTATTTTCTCTCTATTTTCGGACTGGAAAATGCGCCAATTCAAGCAATTGATAAGAATGGCGGAAATTGTGGGTTATGGTCATCTGGGAAAGCTTGATCTCGGGCATGGAATGAATCTCGAACTTGAAATCTTATAAGGATGTCGGCGTTGTAATGTACAAAAAAAAAAAAAAAAAAAAAAAAAACATCTCTTATTTTTTCTGATGTTAGTATTACTGTTATTGTTATTCATCATTACCTTACCCTCAACTTTATCACATTCATCATAATCATCTTTATCATTATATCCATTAGTAGTGTCTGTAAGGCTGCTATCATTGGTAGATCGTTATTTTGAAATAATGGTCGTTGTTGTTGTTGTTGTTGTAGTTATTATTGTAAGTTGTAATCATTACGTTATTTTTTTATCATTGTCTTTTATTGTTATTGCGATTGCTGTTGCTGACGATGCTGCTGCTGATGTTGCTAATATTATTCTTATTCGTATTATTATTGTTATGATTATTTTTGTTATTATTATTATTATTATTATTATTATTATTATTATTGTTATATTTTTTATTATCATTATTATTGTTATATTTTTTATTATCATCATTATTGCTATTATTATTGATATTATTATCAGCACAAAAATCATCATTATTATTATTAAAATCATTATTGTTGTTGTTGTTTTTAGTTGTAGTGGTAGTAGTAGTATCACCATCATTATGGTTATCATCGTCACTGTAATTATCATTATTTAATATTATTATTATTATTATTATTATTATTATTATTATTATTGTTGTTGTTGTTACTGTTATTATTATTATCATCATTATCATCATTATTGTTATTACTATTGTCAGTGTTATTATTGTATATTATTGTCATTATTTTTATATTATTATTATTACTTTTATTTTAATCCTCGTATGGATTATTTTTACTGTTGTTGTTGCTGTTAGCATTGGTTTTGTTATTATTGTCATCATTTTTCCGTCTAGTATTAATACTACCTTGGTATTTTTTTTTTTTTTATAATGTTCACTATTGTAAATGTTATTATTATTGTTATTATCATTGTTATTTATGTTATTATTGTTACTTTTGTTATAATCATGAATTCCTTCTCGGCATCATCATCACTTGTTATTATTTATTATTATTCTGTTTTAATAATCATTATTATTGTTATTGTTATCATCATCATCATCACCATCATTATTCTTATTATCGTCATCGTTACCATTATCATCATTAATAATCATTATCATTATTATCTATTATTTCCTCTTTTCTAAACCTCGCTATTTTTAACCATCAGTAGCATAGCATCGCACTGCAATGGCTCACAACACAAACAGTACAGAACAAATAAGAGAGAGAAAAGTGAGGTCCTCGTTTCGTCCAGTTGCAAGTTTATCGTTTGTTGTCGTCTTCAATTGCAATCGTTGCAAGAGAGTGACGTCTGAGGCGGCTGGAACGACCATTAAGGACGCGCCTCCTGCCTGGGACCGTCTTCCTGCGTGGGACCGGCTTCTTTGATTTTATTTATTTATTTATTTATTTGGGGGGGGTGAGGGGGGAGAGTGTATTTTCATTTGTTTTTTGTATTCGTTGTTTGAGTATGTGATTTTTATTACTGTTGTTGTTGTTGTTGTTCGTGTCACATTCATAACATCATCGTCATAATCATCATCATCGTCACTTTCATTATAGTTGTTGTTGTAGTTGTTATTATCAATATTATTGTAAGTGTTATTCTTTTATTTTTATTAGAGTTGTATTATTATCATTATTACCATTATTGCTGCTGTTGTTGTTTTTGTTATTGTTTTGTTATCCATTCATTTTGGTTTGTTATAATTTGTTGTTCGTGTTATGGCGGATTGGATGTAGCGGGTAGTTGTAAAGAGGTTGTTAAAATGACTCTGCGTCGTTTCGGGGTTGTGAGAAAGAGAGGTCGAAATATGTTTTGCTGAACTGTTATATCTTATTTCTGTAGTAAGAGGCAGTGATACGCATATGCAAGTGCACACGCATGCGCGCATACACTTACACATACACATGCACATGCACATGCACATGCACACACACACACACACACACACACACACACACACACACACACACACACACACACACACACACACACACACACACACACACACACACACATACACACACATATACACACATACACACATATATACCCACATATATACACACATACACATACACATATACACACATACACATATACACATACATACACATATACACATACATACAAAACTAGCTCTTAAACCACATGTTTATATTTTCTTTCTTACTGACTGCTGGATTATCATTCGTTATTTTTGCCATGCTGTTGCTATGTTGCACCAGTGATTTTGATGAGAGAGAGAGAGAGAGAGAGAGAGAGAGAGAGAGAGAGAGAGAGAGAGAGAGAGAGAGAGAGAGAGAGAGAGAGAGAGAGAGAGAGAGAGAGAGAGAGAGAGAGAGAGAGAGAGAGAGAGAGAGAGAGAGAGAGAGAGAGAGAGACTAAGAGAGAGAGAGAGAGACTAAGAGAGAGAGAGACTAAGAGAGAGAGAGACTAAGAGAGAGAGAGAGAGAGAGAGAGAGAGAGAGAGAGAGAGAGAGAGAGAGAGAGAGAGAGAGAGAGAGAGAGAGAGAGACTAAGAGAGAGAGAGAGAGAGAGAGAGAGAGAGAGAGAGAGAGAGAGAGAGAGAGAGATTGAGAGAAGGGGGAGCATTCGCTAATTAATCAAAACAGCTTTTAGTTCAGCCATCGAGTGCGTATTGTAGTAGAGAGGGGAGGAGGACTTAGGGTTGGAGATGGAGGTGGAGGAAGAGAAGGTGGAGATGAGAGGTTGGAGGTGGAGATGGGGAAAGAGTTGGTGGAGGAGATGAAGAAGAAGGAGGAGGAGGAGGAGGAGGAGGAGGAGGAGGAGGAGGAGAAGGAGAAGAAGAAGAAGAAGAAGAAGAAGAAGAAGAAGAAGAAGAAGAAGAAGAAGAAGTAGACGTACTAAGAGAAACAGAAGAAAACATAATAATGATAGTAATAATAATAATAATAATAATAGTAATGATAATGATAATACAAGACAAGAGAAGAATCACGCAGAAAAAAGACGATGAGAAGGTGGAGAGGAACCCCCCCCCCCCCCGCCCCCGTTTTTCAAACTTCTGATGAAGATTTATGGTTTCGCCTTCCGCCCCGCTTAATGACGGAGTTCGGGTATTTTGAGTTCCGAGAAGCTGTGCTCATTGTAAAGGCCTCGCTTGAAGAGTGGATAAGGGGGAGGAAAAGGATAGGGCAGGGGAGGGAGGGAGAGGGAAGGAGTGAGGAGATACGAAGGGAGGAGGGAGGGGATAGGGTGGGAAAGGGAGGGAGGGGATACAAAGGGAGATGGAGGGAGAGGATAGGGTTGGTGAGGGAGGGAGAGGAAGAAAAGGTCTACGTTGCCGTGGTTCATTTGGCTCTTTTGAAGGAAG
>NC_061826.1:13363917-13366417 GCF_019202785.1 Penaeus chinensis | reverse complement strand
GCGTCATGCGAGGGGATTTATGGCCCTCATTAGCGCGAGGCCGAATTACGCCCGGCATTAATCGAGAATTTTAGCACCTCTCATCCTCCGGATTTCTTTCGTGTGGATCTGCAGCGTCATCATTCATTTCTTCGCATTTTTATTCAAGACGGAAGAATCGAGTGGGGGGGGGGGGCGGCGTCTGGAAGGAGCGTTGCGTGACGCTATTACGAGCCTAATTGCAGGTAGAGCGAATTGCGTCAAGGTGAGGTCGAACAAAGGGAATCCGACGGTCCCCTCCGCAAGACGCTGTAAAGATGCCGGCACTTACTTCATTACGGAGATCAAGTACCGGAAGACTCCCATTGTGTGATGCTGGCGTTGGGGGGGGGGGAGGGGGAGGGGGAGGAGGTGAGGCGGTGGAGTGGAGGTGAGGTGGATGGGGTGAGGTGAGGTGGAAGAGGAGGAGGGGGGAGGTGAGGTGGAGGAAGAGTGGAGGCGAGTTGTTGCAGAGAGGTGGAAGGGATGGGATGGAAAGGACATGGAATCCTCAGCGATCAGACGAGACGCAAAGGACGCGGGCGAAAACCCGAAGGAGAACGAATGGTGAAAGATGAAAAGGAGGTTTCAGTGCTCTTGTTACGCAGCCAAGGACAAGCACGTGCGGCCGAGTGCGGAGGGGAGGGGGCAATCTGGCAAGGAAGAGTCAACACTGCATCTTCAGGAGGAGGAAAGTTGAAAGGAGGAAAAAGGCGAGGCGTCGGAAGTTGGAAATTATGATAAGGAGGCTGGGAAGAAGTTGTTTTGGATGAGCAGTTCTCGGGCCCGATCAAGGCGCCGTGGCGGGATGGTGGCACGGAGGGGGGAGGGGGGTCGGCCGGGGTATGCTTGCATGGTGGGGGGGGGGGGGGGGAGGACACATGCAGCTGAAAGTATAAAAGTATGTACGGCTGTTAGTATATTTGTATCTGTCTTTTTCTCTCTCACACATAAGTGAGAGAGAGAGAGAGAGAGAGAAAGAGAAAGAGAAAGAGAAAGAGAAAGAGAAAGAGAAAGAGAGAGAGAGAGAGAGAGAGAGAGAGAGAGAGAGAGAGAGAGAGAGAGAGAGAGAGGGGGGGGGGGGGGGAACCTGAATGGTGTAAGATCCAAACTCCGCCATCAGCGAAGAGGATTCTAGAGGATTTAATTTTTAAAGTGGACTTGCTGAAATGCAAAAATATATGTACATTAAACCTCCATGATTCCCGTGCCAGGTGTGTGTGTGTGTAAGTGCGCGTGCGTGTGAAGTAGTGAAGGACATGTTCTCTTCTGGCAACATTTATTGTACGTTAAAGACATGACCTGCATAGCCTTTTTTTGCAGAAATACTTTTACGTCCGGGATATCTTATTATGTTAAAGAAATGAATGGTATAACCCTCTACCGTGTTGATGCTATGGCAGAAATAGCCACACTGCACAAACTAGATTTATCAATATATCTAGTTTGCGCAGTGGGGGTTTTCTACAATGTTAAATAAACTTATTCTATGACAGCATTGTTACAAGCAGAATTGTTTTAGCTTGGTAAATGTGACTCATAAATGTGAGCCTCATAATGTGAGTGTACTGTCCTTTCATCTCAATTGCGCTGAGAGGAAACAGCTGTCGCGGAGAATCGGGACGTCACAGCCAGTCGTAAACCTTTCGTGTCCGCGCAGGGAAGGGTCTAATAAAGCGGTAAGTGTCGGGACTGTTTCGTAGTGCGTTAAAGTCGCTAATTGCCCAATTAGTCTTCCCGGCACTGGCACTGGCGAGGATGCGGTGGCTCCGTCCCTCGCTCCCTCTCCCTTCTTCCTTCCTCGCCCTTCCTCTCTTCCTCGCCCACTCCCTCCTCTTTTGCCCCCTCCCCTTCCCTGGTCCCCACCCCTTTGCCGATCCCCTGTTTTTGTAAGCGAAGTGACAGGCCCTAGCGCCTTTAACCTTTGAATGCTAAAAAATGTCGTAAAAATGTCGTAATGCTGGTGAACAGAAATGTCTCAGTTGATAAGAATGGTGGATAAAGAATAGATATCACCCGATAAAAGACAAATGAAAATCGGGGCAAGGTTGACAAATCAAAATCCAAAGAGCCAAAAAGGTTGGTAATGAAGACTAGATGTCAGCAAGCGAGGCTTTAGAACAGGTGTCCCCAACCTTTTTTTAAGTTGATGAGCTATGATGTATGAAGTGTTAGCCTCGATTTTTTCAAAGGAAACGGAACTTCAAACTACTTTTACTGAAAATTTACAAATTATTGTGTACAGCTTGGATAAGTTACTGACATTCCCCACTGAAGCATGTCAGAGGAAATGGTTGATGATGTTGAGGGTATTGCACGGACTTATGAATCCGGCAGGTAGGCTTACAGAGAAGTGATGCTCACGAGGACGACTTTAACCATTGTGAAATAGTTCTGCCAGATCCCCAGAGAGCAAGTGACGTTCGCGAGCACCAGGTTGGAATTTCTTGATCCAGAATATCCCCAGACTGTACGGCGCAGG
>NC_061826.1:13341417-13343917 GCF_019202785.1 Penaeus chinensis | reverse complement strand
TAATGCTAAAATGGAATTATTAAAAGCCGAAGAACAAGATAAAGAGAAAATGCAAATGCCAGAGGAGGCGGAGGAGAGGGAAAAATATGAAAAAGTAAGGCAAAAGAAAATGGAAAGCAGAAGGAAGATGAAGGAGAGGAAAAATATTTTTGAATCGCTTTGAAGATGAACGTTGCCTCCCAAAAGCCACGGAAGGGTTTCAGAGCATCCATCTAATCTGTCCGAACTATTATTGGTTTACGAGGGCCATCGATCAAGCATAAACTAAAGAGTGCTTTCATAATTCAACCAACTCATCCATTGGTAAAACTCCTTTTGTATCAACATGGGCGAGCCAGAACTTACGTATAATGGAACTAACTCTGTAAATTATGTAAATGCTATTTGATTAGCAGATGGACTTTTGCTTCAGTTTAGGAAATGGTGTTAAAGACGAAGGCGCTTGGGTGATTAGCACTGTCTGTAATGATAACATGGGTTTAGTTTTTATTGTTTTATTTTATTTTATTTGTTTATCTTTATTATTTTTGAGGCCAAGTGTATTCTGGTTACTATAACCAGCTGCTTCTGAGATAAACAGACGTATAGTTCCTGGTTCATCGCAATTTCATGTATGGAAAATACAATGCCCATTATTACGATGTCCATTTCTTTCTGTAACCCATTCCTTATCTTCATTATCTGCCATTGATTGCTAGTTTCCTTATTTAGGTAAACAGATAATAGGACTGTATAGAGCATCGATAGTCTCACAGGATAACGAATTTCGCTGTCAGATCGACCTTGGCCCAGCAAGAGATTCCTAAAGGAGAGGGTATCCAGAGAAAGGATACTCGAATACTCTTTAAAGTTAAGAAATCTGCGGCAGGAAGCGAAGGGCGGTGATTCAGCGTACTATTTTCGAGGTGACCTTTTGCAATAGCCAGCAAGTGCGGGTGAAGTCACACGCTCAACGGGAAGGGAAAATAACCGAGAAAAAAAATCATGAAGTCAAAAATTACATCATGCCCCGGTCGAAGGGCGGCGGGACTCGACATTTGTTTGGTCACGTGACGCCCTTTAGAGAGTGGAATGATAGACCAGTTATCCTCGTGACGGCTAGTTTGTGTGAGTAACTTCTTGGCCTCGCTCCCTCATACTCGCACATATCCCTGCTCTACATCTTGACAGTCCTGTTGCAAGCTCTTTGTGCAATGGAAAAAAAATATATATATATCTAAGAATAACGGTGGAACATATCCAATAAGGATACATATCTGTCTTAAATCTGACAGGATTAGATAGCGGTGTGTATCCTATTTTTGATACGTTTTATAAACAACTCCTACCCTTGTCTTATACCTTCCTCCCCCCTCCCCCTCCCTCTCCCCCTCCCCCTCCCCCTCCCCCCCCTCCCCCTCCTCCTTCCTTTTTTGACGTCACCGGTTTAAAATGAAGATTGGAATCAGTCCGCGTCAAATTAGGGCATAGTCACCATTTGTTTCGTAAATCAGAAACGGATAAGAATATTTTCCCCTCGCGTCAGATGTGGCTCAGAGCCAGGATTTGGGATGTCCATCTCTCCTTCCCTCCTTCCCTCCTCTTCCGTGCTTCTCTTCCTTGCCTTTTTCTCATCCCCTCTCTATCTCCGTCAGTTCTGTCTCTTCCTCTCCTCGCTTTCCTTCCATTGCTCTTTCCCTCTATCTGCTCCTCCCTTTCCCTCCCTCAAGCAGAATACTCTTTCTCTCTTCCCTTCCCTCCGGTCCTCCTCCCCTCGCCTTTCCCTCCGTCTTCCTCCCTCTCTCTTCGGTTCCATCTTCCATTTCCTCTCCTCCATCTCCTTTACCTCCCCTCCCTTCCTTTCCCCTCCCCTACCCTCCGCTCCCCTCCCCTCCCCTCCTCTCCTCTCCCCTCCCCTCCCCTCCCCTCCCCTCCCCTAATCCTCACGGATAAAAAGGAATTGTAATTTAACCTTCCGAGATAAGGTCAGATAAGGGCGCTCTCCATCACATGTGCGACGAAGAAAAAAAAAAAATCCAAAACTCTTTATCAAATGTCTTATTTTCTTCATTTCTCGAAACGAAACGAGCGCGGAGAGCGAAGGAAAGGGGAGAAAATGGAAATCGAATGGAATTTCATCGACTACGCACAGACGCACGCGGTAGATCGACGCCGCTTGTGCCAGAACTCGCCATTTTGTGCGGGTACAATCTGGAACTGGTTATGTAAATCTTCGAGCGGGTCCCTCCTCCCCTTCTCCTCCTCCTCCTTCTCCTTCTCCTCCTTCTCCTTCTCCTTCTCCTTCTCCTCCTTCTCCTCCTTCTCCTTCTCTTCCTCCTCTTCCTTCTCCTCCTCCTCCTTCTCCTCCTCCTCCTCCCTCCTCCTTCCTCCTCCTCCTCCCTCCTCCTCCTCCCTCCTCCTCCTCCTCCTCCTCCTCCTCCCTCCTCCTCCTTCTTCTTCTTCTTCTTCTTCTTCTTCTTCTTCTTCTTCTTCTTCTTCTTCTTCTTCTTCTTCTTCTTCT
>NC_061826.1:13333917-13336417 GCF_019202785.1 Penaeus chinensis | reverse complement strand
CGCTTTTCTTGTAGCAGTTTCTTGTTGTGTTTGCCCTTAGATTTTTATTCATTTATTTTTGTTAATTTGTTTTATTTGTTGAGTAAAATATTGGAGAAACTCCTATATATGTATGGAAGTGGTAGCTGGTTTCCTTGCTGCCCGACATCTCGCTTGGTGTGGAGGAAGACTTCATCTTGTTGCAAAGCAGACCCGAGGAAGAGCCAAAAACAGAATCATTCCATGAAAGAAATAAACAAACAAAAGCAGATTTAGACAGTAAATATATTTTGAAAGAGACAAAGCCGGAGAAAGGGAGATGGTGACGGAATACACCAGCTTCACTTTTAATCATTCGAAACGGAGGAAAGGACGCATTCACAAGCCAGTAGTGTGTGTAAAGTGAGAGAGAGAGATAAAGAAAGAAAGACAGAAAGAAAGTAAGAAAGAAAGAGAAGCAGTATTTGATATGAAGAACAACCTATTTTTATACGACTTCAAATCGCATGAAATTTGTAATTGTTTACTTTCCTGGTTCATTTTTCCACCTATCCCCCCACCCCCTTTTTCTGTTTTCGGCAAAGAGGTGTAACCCTTCCGTCAATTTTCCGCACATATCTCGGAAACTGAAACGAACTTATACTTAAACTCGACGTTCGATATAATTAACCGATCCATTCGATGCCCCTTGTGTATGCAGTGGCTTTCTCCGTGGTCTGCGTGGGACGTTCGGCATTCAGACCTCGAGATATATATTTAGACTTACTGAAAGGGTTGCGGGGGTTATAGGGGGGGTAGGGGGTGATTAGGGAATGCAGGTGGGCGGAGCTATTGGCGGTTATGTGAGTGACAGGCGATAGGGAGGAAGATAAACAGGGCGAAAAGGTGAAGGGTAGAAACGTTTAAGACCTACTCGCACGGATACGCGGTCGCACACTCGTATACACACTCGTTCACTTCTGACATACTCTCACTCATACTCACGCACTTACTCACTCACGTCTGTTACACTCTCACTTACTCTCACACTCGAACACACTTACACTGGCCCTCACATTCTAATTCATACTCATTCACATTAACACATACTCACTCACATTCATACTCAATAACACTCACTCTAACTCTCACACACACTCACTCATAGTCTCTCTCTCACACACACACACACACACACACACACACACACACACACACACACACACACACACACACACACACACACACACACACACACACATACACACACACACAAACACAACACAAACACACACATGCACACACACAAACACACACACACACACACACACACACACACACACACACACACACACACACACACACACACACACACACACACACACACACACACACAAAACAAACAAACAAACAAAAACAAAAAAGCACCAGATGAAGACAAATATTGATAAACTATGTGTTTGCGTGTGCGTGCGTGCGTGTGTGGGGTTGTGTGTGTTCGTTTCCTGTGTGTGTGTGTGTGTGTGTGATTATATGTCCGTATGTGCGTTGTTTGTAAGAGCCTGTGACCGCGCACGTAGGTTTAAGTGAATTTATGTTCGTTTTAAGGAGTTCAGAGTGACTCTCGGGGCTTCACAGCCGTGTATGGTGCCTCATCCCTCGGAGTGCCATAAAATCAACCGGGCTTTACGACACCTGCCATGTTGAGGATCCTATTGTTCACTGGCACGATGCAACGGCTCTTCTCGGCACTCCCGTATTTATAAAGGGTTGAGAGACAGAGAAGGAGAACGGGAGAGGGAGGGGGAAGGGGGTGAGAGGGAGGGATAGAGAGAGAGGTAGTGAGAGGGGGGAGAAGGAGGGAAAGAGGGAAGGAGGGTGCGTGTGTGTGTGGGGGGGGGTAGTCAGTCAGTGAGTTGTTAGTTGATGTTTCTCTGATGAATATTCTGTAGTGAGTGTGTACTATTTTTTTTCGTCCTTACACTCAGATCCATTATTCTCTTCGCAATATCAGCGGCCCTCCCTCCTTCCCTCACTTTGGAAACTCCCCCTCATATTTTCATTAATAGTATTCATGCAGGATGTTATTATTCATTTAGTCTATCCTTTGTATTTCTCTCTCTCTCTCTCTCTCTCTTCTCCTATCCACGGCCCCCTGTCTCCTATTCAGTTTACGTATGTGCATCCTTCTCTCTCCCCTCATTTCTCCTCGCCTATTCCCTCATCTTCGCCCTTCCCATTCCCCTCTCTTTCCTTCTACGTTTCCCCTCATCCCCTTCCGCCCGTCTGACGCTTGAGGGATCTCGCTGTTATCTTTTCCGCGAGTTTTGACGGGTCGGAGAGCAAATATAGCAGAGGGGGCTTTTGCTTTCTCTTACTCTGTGTCTGTGTCTGTATCTTTCTCTTATTCTCTCTCTTTCTAGTTCTTTGTCTGTCTGTCTCTCTTCTCTCTCTGTCTCTGTGTCTGCTTCTCTATCTATCTATCTATCTATCTATCGTTATCTGTCTCTCTGTCTTGCTCTTTATTTTTCTCTTTCTCTTT
>NC_061826.1:13323917-13326417 GCF_019202785.1 Penaeus chinensis | reverse complement strand
GAGGACACTGGGACTACGGGTCGCCCCCTGGGAGAAAGTGTCTTGGAGGTGCTCGGCCGAGACCGGGTCGTCGCCTAATGAGCGTCACACGGCGCCGCCACCATTTTTATCAGCGTCGCTCCAGTTCCTCCTCTCGAAGCTGCTGGTCTTTGTGTGCGCCGGGATCCCGTTTACTCGTTGGGCTTTGGCAAGGGCGAGATGGACGAGTGAAAGGGGGCGAGAGGCCAAGGGATATCTGAAGGAAACGGGTTTGCTGGATAGGGCGGTTGTGGTCCGCCCCGAGCCGTTTGATACCGTGCTCCTCCTCCTTTTCCTCCTCCTTCTTCCTCTAAGGCTGAGGAGGGTGACACACGTCGGGATAAAAAGGATCAAGGTCACGCAAGGTCACGGTGAAGATGATGAGGCGGAAGGACTAGGTTGTTGGAGGGATAGTTGCCACGAGAGGCGTAATTAGGGCAAGCTAGGATCAAGTGGGGTTAAGCGCAGCGAAGGTTAGGGTCAGCTGGCACCGAATCAAGGCGAAAGTGTCACTTGAAACGTCTCATTGTACTGCGGTTTAAGCGATCTTTGCCCCTTCCTGATAGTTTTTGTTTTCCTCTTTTTTGCCATTTAGCTTTTAACTCCGACGAGAAATCTGCCACTTTTTTGAGCCCAGAAAAGGCGGTTCCCATTAGCAAGGATTTTTTTGCTTGTTGTTGAAGTGTGAATAAACCTAAAGCAGGCTCAGGGCAGATTTCTTTGTTGATGCTCATTGCCAGCGTGGGATGGCTCGCAGGTGGTGGGTGCTGGCCGGGGATGAGGCGACGACGCTCATGAAGACGAGGGTAAGAGGGGAAAGGGGAGGGGGAAGGGGAGGGGGAGGGAGAGGGGGAGAGGGAGAGGGGGAGAGGGAGAGGGGGAGAGGGAGAGGGAGAGGGAGAGGGGGAGGGGGAGAGGGAGAGGGAGGGGAAAGGAAAAGGGATGATTAGGAGGTCTGAAAGAGGAGAGGTGGATAATGAGGAAGAGAGGAAAGGGGGAGGGGAGAGGAGGGTGGTAGAAAGAGGTAAGGGGAAAGGGGAATGGTGGATGGAGGTAAGGAAGGAGGGGGAAATGGAATAGACAAAGGAGAGGAAGGTGATGGGTGGAGGAAAACAGGGATCGGTTGGAATAGACGAATGAGGAAAGAGAGAGGATAGGAGAAAGATGAGATAAGAGTGGAGAGTGGATGAAAGAAACAAGGTATATTTGTATGCGTTTACCTGTATGGAGCTGATCGAGGGATGACGGGGGATTCTAGGTTGTGGGCGTGATCAAAGCTACTTCAACCCACTCCGCCCATGACCGGCTGGTCAATACCGGTTTGTTGCGCTTCCCCTCTCTCACTCTCTCAACACCCCTCTCTCGCTCTCTCTCTCTCTCTCTCGCTCTCTCCCTCTCTCCCTGTCTCTCTCTCTTTCTCTCTCTCTTTCTCTCTCTCTTTCTCTCTCTCTTCTCTCTCTCGCTCTCTCTCTCTCGCTCTCTCTCTCTCGCTCTCTCTCTCTCTCTCTCTCTCTCTCGCTCGCTCGCTCGCTCGCTCGCTCTCTCTCTCTCTCTCTCTCTCTCTCTCTCTCTCTCTCTCTCTCTCTCTCTCTCTCTCTCTCTCTCTCTCTCTCTCTCTCTCTCTCTCTCTCTCTCTCTCTCTCTCTCTCTCTCTCTCTCTCTTTCTTTCTCCTTTCTTTCTCTTTCCCTCCCTCTCTCATTTTCTTTGTCTACCGCCGCACCTCCCTATTTATCCATTTACCCCCCCCCCCCCCACGCGTCTCCCCTTCAGTCCTTTCCCGAGAATATCCGTCGCGAGACCATGCATAAAATGGATGGGATCGCATGACGTCTTCGGCTGAATGGTGCCATGATCGGGCATGTAGTCCGTGGGAAGCCCTTTGACCTTTGACCCGAATTAAACGCGGGATGAAGAGGTAGAGCATTTAGGACTTTTAGATGGAGCGATGTTGGTGTTTTTGACTCGTCGTGAGATGGATTGAAATTTAGATTTAGAATCGGGGAAATGGGTTTTTAGAAATTGATAAGTGTGCTTGTAGATAGAAACATTGGCTTAGATTTAGATAATGATGGAACATATGCAGGTCCCTTCAGGTAGACACAAATAGAGAGGTCTTCAGCTCTTTCCCAACGTGCTGAGCTGACCATAAATAAGGCACGCAGCTGGTGCTATAATATGGGCGCGCAGGTGGTGATCTATATATACGAAGACCGGCTTGAAGAAAGAAGCAGATGGCAGCGTGGGCGTGTAATGAATTTGTGTCTTGTTAGTAAGGGTGAATCATTTCTTTTTATTTTTATTTATTTGATTTTCGGTTCTTTTGTTTATTTATTCGTTGTTAAAGTGATAGTTTTGTGTGGGTGAAGAAAAAACCTACGGCATCGTACGTTCACATTTCATATCGGAGAAAATAGAGGATTATGTGCCTAGGTTGTGTTTTACGTTGAAGAAGAAGAAGAAGAGAGAGTGAGAGAGAGAGAG
>NC_061826.1:13291417-13301417 GCF_019202785.1 Penaeus chinensis | reverse complement strand
AAACTCGCATATGTCTCTGGATCGCACTCACACTTGTGTTCATGCCTTCACTCACTCACCTCATCACTCAAAGACGTGTATTTTCATCCACGCATCCACTTGCTCACAAGTTTACTCATTCGCGTCTTTACTCACTCACTCGCGCGTTTAATCACACGCTCACGCAATCATTCACTCACCCATTCACCCACTCACCCACCATCCTCGCTCAGTCATATCCGACTATTCACTCACTCACTCACTCACTCACTCACTCACTCACTCACTCACTCACTCACTCACTCACTCACTCACTCACTCACTCACTCACTCACTCACTCACTCACCACTCACTCATCCATCTACCCACTCACCCATGTACCCGCTCACACGCCTACTGTTTCAGGCACAAAAATAGATCAGGTACACTTCATATGACGTGGATCATAGGAATAGCTGTCCTGTTATTATTCAGGGAGCAACTCGGTCTCTCTGGTCGCACGCCCATGCATGACTGATGCCGGAAATGCGTCCATCAGGGCTAGACTATCCGATACGAGGGAGGGAGGGAAGGAAGGAGGAGGAGGGAGAGGAGGAGGAGGAGGAGGAGGAGGAGGGAGAGGAGGAGGAGGAGGAGGAAGAGGAGGAGGAGGAGGGAGAGGAGGAGGAGGAGGGAGAAGAGGAGGAGGAGGGAGAAGAGGAGGAGGAGGAGGGAGAAGAGGAGGAGGAGGAGGGAGAAGAGGAGGAGGAGGAGGGAGAAGAGGAGGAGGAGGAGGGAGAAGAGGAGGAGGAGGAGGGAGAAGAGGAGGAGGAGGAGGGAGAAGAGGAGGAGGAGGAGGGAGAAGAGGAGGAGGAGGAGGAGGGAGAAGAGGAGGAGGAGGAGGAGGGAGAGGAGGAGGAGGAGGAGGAGGAGGAGGAGGAGGAGGGAGAGGAGGAGAAGGGAGAGGAGGAGGAGGGAGAGGAGGAGAAGGAGAGAAGAGGAGGAGGGAGAGGAGGAGGAGGGAGAGGAGGAGGAGGGAGAGGAGGAGGAGGAGAGAAGAGGAGGAGGGAGAGGAGGAGGGAGAGGAGGAGGAGGGAGAGGAGGAGGGAGAGGAGGAGGAGGGAGAGGAGGAGGGAGAGGAGGAGGAGGGAGAGGAGGAGGAGGGAGAGGAGGAGGAGGGAGAGGAGGAGGAGGGAGAGGAGGAGGAGGGAGAGGAGGAGGAGGGAGAGGAGGAGGAGGGAGAGGAGGAGGAGGGAGAGGAGGAGGAGGGAGAGGAGGAGGAGGGAGAGGAGGAGGAGGGAGAGGAGGAGGAGGGAGAGGAGGAGGAGGGAGAGGAGGAGGAGGGAGAGGAGGAGGAGGGAGAGGAGGAGGAGGGAGAGGAGGAGGAGGGAGAGGAGGAGGAGGGAGAGGAGGAGGAGGGAGAGGAGGAGGAGGGAGAGGAGGAGGAGGGAGAGGAGGAGGAGGGAGAGGAGGAGGAGGAGGAGGAGGAGGAGGGAGAGGAAGAGGAGAAGGGAGGCAGGGAGGGAGGGAGGGGAAGGGATTAAGAGAGAGAGAGAGAGAGAGAGAGAGAGAGAGAGAGAGAGAGAGAGAGAGAGAGAGAGAGAGAGAGAGAGAGAGAGAGAAAGAGAGAGAAAAAAGGGTAAGAAGTAAGAAGACAGAATGAGAGATAAAAAATAAAATCAGATATTTCTTGCATACAAAATCTATTTTTTCCTAACAGGATTTTATCTCGGTGCAAGGTTACCGTAATGCAGCTACACCTTTTGCTAATATTTTCGCCTTGCAATGTTGCTGATGTTGGTTTCTTGGCTTCCGTGGGCCGGCGTTCAATTCCGGTCGCGTGTCTAGGCCTACGTGGCTCTGTTATTATCAAAATGTAGCGCAGTGTTGCACGCGCTCCGCCACGCGCCAATGCAGAGGCTCTGTTGCCTCTCCTCCCCTTCCCCTCCCCCTCTCCCCCTCGGCCTTCTCCCCCATCCTCATCTCTTTCCCTTCCTTCTTCCATCCTCACTTTTCCTCTTCTTCCCCTCCTTTTTCCTCGTTACCTTTCCCTCTCCTTCCCCTTCCCCTCTCCTTCCCCTCCTCTCCCCCCCATCCCCCTTCTCACCCTTTCCTTCCCCCCTTCCCCTCCCTCCCCCCATTCGCTTCTGCGAACACCTGCTCCTGGTGTAATTATATATACCTGTGACGTCATTAACCTGTAGAACGACCCTTCTTGAAGAGGTTGAACTGGTCGCGGGTCGTGCTTGCGGGGGGTCGGTTTTTAAGGAGGTGGGAGGGGGTGGGGGTCAGAGTCTAGGTGTTTGTTTATAGTCTCAGTCCACGTCTGCTGACCTGTCCTGACACACGCTGGCTTGCTGTCGCTCGTCTGGTTCGAACTGGCTTTGTCCTTAAGTGGATCTCTTTAGGAAAGGCCGATTGTTTTATGAATGTGAATTCGTTTGACCTGCTGGAAATTTTATCCTTTTTTTTTTTATTATTTTTCTTGTGTTTGCCGGAAAGATCGATTTTTGATAGCCGTGTGACCTGAACTTCTTGACCTCTCACTGACGCTGAAAACTTCAGTGACCTGAGTTGACCTCGACATGTATCCGCAAGGTGGCTTTGTCGTAGCCCAGTACGGCCCGGTCACGTGTTCAGGCCGACAAGGTATGTGTATTGTATCATTTGATGTGTTAGAGGGGAAGGAAAGGGTAGGGGGAGAGGGGGGAGGCGGGGAGTCACGTGATACATGACGTCATCAGTAACAGCGGCGCGTTGCAACACACGGACCAAAGATAGACGGGACTAATGACTGTTATTTTTCATCTATTTGTTTTGTCATAATTATAAGCCCGAACATGCCGGAGGATGACAAATTTAAATCTCCCGACGGTGACTGGCGGTCAAGCTGCCACTAGTCATGCCTCTCTCACCTGTGCATTCCGGAAAAATGACGCCACGTGAAAAGTTTCGCGAAGTTTCCCAAACACTGAAACGAGTCGAGTCTACTCGCGCGCGCGTGTGTGTGTGTGCTTGTGTGTGTGTGTGTGTGTGTGTGTGTGTGTGTGTGTGTGTGTGTGTGTGTGTGTGTGTGTGTGTGTTTACATGTTCCTGTTCTCGTTGCCTTTGTATATTTATCTGTGGTTACGTATCACTCCGCTAGTGTGTGTGTGTGTGTGTGTATTTATGTTGTGTATATATGTATATATACATATACAAATGTGTGTGTATATATATACATATACATATGTGTGTGTATATATATACATATACATATGTGTGTGTATATATATACATATATATATATATATATATATATATGTGTATATATAAATATGTATATATAAATTTATACATATATGTATATATACATATATACATATATGTATATATACATATATACATATATGTATATATACATATATACATATATGTATATATACATATATACATATTTGTATATATACATATATACATATATGTATATATACATATATACATATATATATATACATATACATATATGTATATACATATATACATATATATATACATATATACATATATATACATATATACATATATGCATATATGTATATATACATATATGCATATATGTATATATACATATATAAATATATGCATATATGTATATATACATATATGTATATATACACACGCGCACGCATTCACACACACATGCATACATACATTTGTACACTGAGCGCTTCCCCGGATGACGCTTCGCGCACCGAAGATCAAGCAAAACAACGCACTCCCCCCATGTCCTTTGTTTGCGTGCGTGTATTTGCGTGGGCGACCTGGGCATGCAACGGACGGTCTTTAAGGCTAATCGATCTTGCCCGAAGACTACCTCGAGGTGAAAGTGGGTCCGTTGACGTGTGTTGTGACATGACGTGAAGTTCGGTCGAGCATACACACGTACACACATATCCCGTTGTTTTGCTGTTGTTGTTTACTGGTTTTTGTTTAACGTGTATATTTTCGTTGTCTTCCTTTTTCCTCTTTTTCGTGTTATTGCTCGGTATTTGGTTATTGCTGTTGTTTGTTGTTCTGGCTGTTTTATTTTTTTGGGGTTTGTGTTTTGAATGTATTTGTTTACGTATTCTCTTCGTGCTGTTTCGATGTGTTAGTGTTGCTTTATTTTTTTCTTGTTTTCTTAATGCTGTTTTGCTTTGTTTTTCCTCTTTGTTGGCGATGCAAATGCGAACGTTTTGCCGTTGATTACTGTAACTTCACAAGATTGATTTATTGGTTTCGAATGCGCGTCGGTGAAATGTTCGCAGTGTGTAAACCGAAGCCATTTCCCGCGCTTTCGAATACAAATTTTACCGCAGTGTCTTACCGGCGTCTTCGCAGAATTAAAGAAAGGTGTAAGCAAGGTCTATTTAAATACAAAGACCTTGGACGTAAGTGTCGGGGTTTGTATTAATAACCAGAAAGATAAAGGAGTAGAATAAAGGTGTAAGATACAGAAAGATACAAGAGCAGAATAAATGAAGATGCAGGTGTTTTATTTTCGGTGTAGAAGATAGGTTGTAGGATAGATTGGGTGGAATGTGAAATACATGAGTGAATGTGATAGATAGGGAGGTATTACCTTTATATGTCGGTAAGAATGTGATTTAAGGTTATTGGGGTTGTAAATCAAAATAAAGAATGGGACGCGTTTTTTTTCAGTATGGAAGATGTTATAGTAGATGCGTAATATATCTTTTGCGCATTTAGTCCGTACACGTACTTACCAGTATATATATACACGTACGCATGCACACACGGCAAACACGCACACATCAGCAACAGCAACGACAAAAACAGCAACAGTGTTTCAGTGACTTTCCTCATTTGCCTTCACGCCGATCCACAAAAATGGGGAAACAGAAAGACAACAGCACCCAATTACCACGCTGACAGTTGGTAATGCGGAAAATCCCCGGTGTAAGTCACTGCTTAGGGGGGGAGTGGGGGGGGGCGGGGATTTTAGGGGGGGCGGGGGAAGGGAGGGATGGAGGGGTGGAATGGGTAAGGGGAAGGAAGGGGGGAAAGAGGGGGTTGAAAGGGGAAGGGAGGGGGGAAAGAGGGGGTTGAAAGGGGAAGGGAGGGAGGGTTAGAGGGGGTGGGCGAGGGGGTGGTGGAAGGGAGGGAGGGTTGAGTGGCACAGTGTAGAGAGAGAGGGAGGGAGGGAGTGTTAGTGATGGAAGAAGAGAGGGGGAGGGAAGGAGAGAGGGAGAGGGGTGGTGGAGGTAGAGGGAAAAAGGGAAGGGAAGGGAAGGAGGGAGGGGGCAGAGCCGAGCTATGTGTACACACCGTCAACTTTCCGTCCATTTTGCCGTTATTATGCTAATGGGAGAAACTCGGCTGCACTCCGCCGCTTCCGTGAGTTCGGGTCCCTCGGTCGCTCGTCGATGCAGCAGTCTTTTATGCCCGGATGTTACAGGCGGGGAACTGTTGTAGGCATTGTCTTCCGCTCCCCTCCCCATTCCCTCTCTCCCTTCCCTGCCCCCTCCCCTTCTCCTCTTCCCCTTTTCCCTCCCCCTTCCCTCTTTCCCGCTCCCTCCCCCTTCCCTCTTCATCTCTCCCTCCCCCCTTCTCTCTTCCCTGCTACATCCCTGCTCCTTCCTTCTTCCCCCTCCCCTCTTCCCTCCCCTTCCCCTCCTCGCCTCTCCGCTATGCATCTTTCTCTCGCGAGTTTATTGTTTCCCGGAAGGCTGCTGAAAAGGTGGAGGGGGAGGGGGGGGGAGGGGAGGAGGAGGAGGAGGAGGGTGAAGGTGAAGGGGTGGGGAAAAGTTTATATTTTTTCGAGACATACAAGAAAGAGGGTTATTTGCAAGAGTTTCTGCAATATTATTTTTTTCTTTGTTATTGTGACGTTGAAATCACGACGGGGAAAATATTCTATCGTGGCAATACTGCATGTGCAAAGAATAGGTGATGATAATGCACGTGATGATAATAATGCATATATACTAATATTTTTTGTCTTATCTTTCGCAGGTGAGTGTGGAAGCAGCCTGCAGTATGTTTAAGAGAGAGAAAGAGACGGAGAGAAAGAGAGACCGAGGGACAGCTAAGTAAAAATCAGTGTTACATACAGATTAACAGTTAAATAACATTTCCAGCTTATTTTTGTGAGTTAAAATCCACTTACCGTCAACACATAAAAACGATAGTGATGATGGTGATTTATGATAATTATATGTATAAGAAACGGAGGTTTTAAAATCCACCACATGAACACGTAAAAGTGATGATGGTGGTGATAGACATAAGTAATGTAATGTAATTCAATGTAATGTGATGTAACGAGTGTACCAAGGTTGATGGAAATGAACGTGAAGAAGTTCCCACCATAGTTGGTATATATGATTATATAAGTTTCCTTTTCATTATATTGTGCAAATGATCGTGTACAGTGTGGCCGTTTGGAGGTTGCAGGTTTTATCGTAGGATTGTTTGGCTGTTTTTTTCACTTTTTTTTTTTCTTTCTTCTTTATGTTCCATTTCTTTCCTTGTTTTCGTTCTCTTTTTCGTCTTCTCCCATCTTCCCCATTTTCTTTTTTTCTTTCTTGTGTTTCTTCTCCTTCTCCTCCTTTTCTTCGTCTTCTTCTTTTTCCTTTTCCTCCTCCTTCTTCTCCTTCTTATTCTTATTCTTTTTAATTTACAGTTAGCAAAATCTCACCCGTTACAATGCAGACCGACTTTATCCGAGAACACGACTCTCCAATTTTTGACCAAGTGAGATTCGATTTTGATCCAGAATCCAGTTTTCATGCAAGGTTCGATTGATTTTTGTCAGAGATTCAATGTTATTCCAAGATTCGTTGCCCACCCAAGATCCTTTTTTTTTTTTTTTTTTTTTTTTTTTACCGTACTTGATGTTTTTATCGAAGAGACTAACTTACATTTTTTTCTTATTTATATATATATTTAATTGTTGTTTTTCTTCTTGGTTCTCTCTTTCTTTTCTTTTATCCTTATTACTATTATTTTCGTTATTTTATTCTTCCGAATTATTCTAAAAACAATATTCAAAGTGTACATGTGTGTGTGTCTTTAATTGCATGTGTGTGTGGCAATGGGCGGGATGTGCGTGTATGTCAGTGTACGTGTGATTGTATATGTGACTGTATTTGTGTATGTGTGAGCATTTGTATGGTGATGAATGTTTGTGCGTGTGTATGAGCGTAAAATGAGATGAAGCTCCTTGCTCAAGGGAACATCTTGACGGCTGGATTGCTCGAACCTTCGATCACAGATTGCCATTCCAAAGTGCGGTGCTCGAACCACTCGGCCACCAAGCTCTCGGCAGAGGAAAGTTGCAAAAGATCTCTAAATGTTGCAGACTCCAATTTGTATCTAGGGAGGGGTTTAAGGACGAGGTTTCGGTTTCTGGGAGGGAGAGGGGGAGGGTAAGGAATAGAAAAATGTTTCTGTGATCTATCTTATATATTTTTTTCCTACAGCGAGATTTATAGATCTGTGACTATGATCTATTTTCTTTTCTTTCTCTTTGTTCAAGATTCGATGTTTGTCCAACGTTCGATTTCCATGCGCTCACGGAAAGACCGATGGAGCGTAACTTCATGGCTCTAGAACTTTCCATTTTTCCAGGAGTGCGGAATCCGGTGACGTAATCAGATAAAGGGGCGTGGCCTGAGACTGGCGTATTTGCGTTGATGATGATGATTTTTTTTTTCTTTTTTTAAGATTTCGTTGCGCGTGTTGGGGATTCGGGAATGATCTGTAGTCTGTCTACTTTCTTATCTGTTAATTTCTTATCTAGTTACTTTCTGATCTATTTACCTTCTTAGCTCTGTGTTTTTACCTGTCTGTCTATCTAATTATCTCTCTGTTTATGGATATGTTATATATATATATATATATATATACATATATATTTATATATATGTATGTATATATATGCATATATATATTTATATATATGTATATATATGCATATATATATATATATATATATATATATATATATATATATATATATATATATAATGTGTTTCCCGCAAGCGATTACTGACTTTCCTCTTGGCGTCAGTGTAGCCTTTCGTCTGGCGAGCAACAGGTAGGAAAAGAAAATAATGACAAAGACAAGACAAATGTTTTTCTCGATCTTTTCGCATTTCGTTCTTGTTATTATTAGTATTGTTGTTATTGTGTTGTTGTCGTCATCATCATCATCATCATCATCATCATCATCATCATCATCATCATCATCATCATCATCATCATCAGCATCGTTGTTGGTAACATTTTTTATATTATATCATATTGTTATTGTAATTATCATTATTCTTACTGTTATGGTTGCTAGTGTTATTATCATTATTATAATTTATCATTATTTTGGCTGTTATTATTATTATGTTTATTATAATTGTTATTCTTGTTTTTGTAGATAAATAGGCTATGTATTAAGTTTTCTTTCTTCCCGGGAGCACACAAGCTTGTCGCTTTAATGATATATCTTAATATGTATTTAATCGTGGCAGAACACTTTGCCGTGTTGATACAGTGGTATTCAAAACTCACTGTAAAACATGATATATTGAAAGGTGCGACACTCACTTGTCAATAAATCTAGTTTGTTGATAATATTTTTTTCCTATATTTTAATTGCGCTTTCATTTCTTTAGATAAAGTTATATATTGTATATGCTTTATATTGCGTTGATATGCTTCTTCAGTTCCTCTCTGATCACGTAGGCCTATACAATTTGCATTTGGCTAGAGTCTCTGTCATGCAATATTATGCAATGACGCAGTACTGTGCCCTTGGCCGTCCTTCGCGTGTGACGGAATTCTGCTCGGCTGTAGGGGTTGAAAAATAATAATGTAACACAGCATTAAGTTTTTCTGCGGTCGGGTTATCGCGGATTTCCTGAATATCGCCCGACACAACTGCTGCTTCAAATCGTCTCGTTATTCCGTAAAAAGAGGGACGACCGGGGAGGGAAAGGGAGAGTATGCTTTTCTCTCTCTTCTGTCTTTCTGTCTTTTTCTATTTCTCTATCCCTTTCTCTCTCTCTCTCTCTATCTCTCTCTCTCTCTCTCTCTCTCTCTCTCTCTCTCTCTCTCTCTCTCTCTCTCTCTCTCTCTCTCTCTCTTTCTCTCTCTTTCTCTCACTCACTCACTCATTCACTCCTTATCCCTCTTCCTCTCTCTTCCTCACCCTATTCCTCTCCCTCTCCCTTCACTCCCCTTTCCCTCTCTCCGTCATTTTCTGTCTCCCTCCTTCCCTTTCTCCCTCCCTCCCTCCTTCCGTTTATCCCTCCCTCCCTCTTTTTTTCCCTCCCTCTCTCCATACCTCTCCTTCCCACCCTCCATCTTTCCCTCCCTTCCTCCCACTCCTTCACCCTCTTTCTCCCTTCTTTTCTCCCTTCCCCTCCCTTCCCCTCCCTTCCCCTCCCTTCCTTCCCCTCCCTCACTCACTTATTATAAATCGCGCCAGATGGAGCTTAGGAATCGCACGGATCCGCCATCTTTTCCCCCACCCTAGAATTGAGCAATAGATTCCGAACTTGGGATCATAAATAGTCGAGTCGTGGAAATCGGGTTTTTGGAGGATTAGAACCTACTAGACGATGGGTGTGTTAGATGTGGGTGTGTTGCTTATATATATATTTTTTGAGCTTATTTGTTGTGCGTGTTTTTTTTTTTTTTTTTTTTTTTTTTTTGAGGGGGGTGGGGTGATGATAAGTTAAATGGCGGAAGAAGTGATGGGGCTAACAAGGGTGGTGGTATTACTGTTATTGTTTTTGGTCATTATTAATATTGTTGTTATTGTTATCATCATCATCATCATCGCCATCGTCGTCATCGCCATCGTCAACAGCAAAACAGCAACATCATCATTGCCATCATTGTTGTTATTTGTGGACGTGCAATGTGCGCCCTATTATTTTTAATTTAGTCAGCACTTGCGTGGATATGGATGGAGTTTGTTTACATTTACTGTTTGTTGTTGCAGGGCGGTTGTCAAGGAATTGTTGCAAATAGAAGAGTATGTAACTTCTGCAGTAT
>NC_061826.1:13281417-13286417 GCF_019202785.1 Penaeus chinensis | reverse complement strand
TTCCTCGCTTTCTTGTTGATTTTCTCTCTTCGTCGACCTCCTCTTGTGAGTTTTATTATTGCTGTTGCAGTTGCAATCATTATAATATTGATTGTTTGTATTTATTTTTTCTAGATTCAGACAGTGAGTGAGAGAGAGAGAGATTAAAAAAGTGTTAGTGACAGAGACCGATGGAGTTAGGACAGCAAATGCAAGATCCGGGACTCGCACGTAAGACGTGGAACGCCCTCGTCCTGTCAATAAGTTTATTTTTCTAGAGGCTTTTTTTCGGTCTTTGGGGTTCACCTGAAATGATCGATGAGACAGCACCGGTGCATTCACTATGCCATTTTAAAAAAGCTAATCAAAATAACAAAATATAAAAAATAGAACATTCCAAAAAGGTATTACCCACTAGCCTACTTACGAGCGAGAACAGGATGATGTGCCTTTGTGGTGCACTTTGACACCCCGTCGGAGCTGCGGAGAGCCGAGGGGAACCAGATGGATATATAGCATGTCGAGGCGTCGTTCCAAGAAGTCGTGGTGTGAGCGGGCCGCTTACGAGTCGTATTTTGCTCAGGGAAACAGACGGATACGCAGTCAAGCGCGAGTCTCCCATGAACGGCCGCTATAAAGGTGTCCATTTGACCTTGTTTAACACAGGATGGCTCTGCTGGCGGCGTGAGCATCAGTGCTTAACTGGCTGCTTTATTATGTTCGTGGACTACTTGGCCGCGCCAGCAACGACGATAGTCTTCTTTTATGACGGGGAATTTCGCTCTTATTGGATTCCGGGTGTGCCGTCTTGTTGACCCGCATTTGAAAAGGAAGGATTTTTATGTTTTATTCTTACTTTTTGAATTATTATTCACATACGGAGGGAAAGTGACTCATTAGAGCATTTCCCGATGTATGCAAATCAGGTTGAACATGGCAATCAGTGAGAGATGGAAACAAACGGATTATTGAATTCTAATGATATAATGAAAGGGATGAAATAATATTTGCATATCGTAATTGGAATTCGGCCCACGGAAATTATCCATCTAAATAGAAATGAAATTTTGCCATTCATTTTTTCCTGTTTCATTCACGTATGTTGTTATCCACTTTTATGCACTTTTATGGTTGTTATGAATGAAAATAGGCTCCATATTATGATGGAGATGAAAGGTGAAAGATGGGGAGAAGTAAAGGAGAAAAGACTACATGAGAAAATAAATGAAGGAAGAAAGGAACAGTGAGAGGGGAAAGGCATATGAAAAAAAAGGAAGGGGAGAAGGGAAATAGAAGAGAAAAAAATGTATGAGAGAAGAGAAAAAAAAAAAGATTATGAGAAAGGAGGGAAAGGAGAAAAAAATCCGCGTTTTTTTTTTCTAAACAAGTTTGCGATTGTCTTTTTTTTTTATACATTCAATTAATCTGATGACACCTTCACCCAACCCCCCAGTTCGGCCTCCCTACCCCCTACCCCCTAACCCCCATCCCTTAAATCTAACCTCTGGTAAAAAAAAAAAAAAAAAAAAAAGAGAGGGGATAGAAAGGATAATAAAACAAGATAAGAAGAAAGGACACAATAAGAGTATGTAAAAGACTAAGATAAATTGAAGGAGATAGAGAGAAGGCGGATAACTTCAGCAAAGATAAGAAGGCAATAGATGCAGATAGATGGAGATATAAACGACGGTTGCTTTCGAGGATTATTTTAAACTAATTTTGTTTCGAGCTCAGAGCAAAATTTTATGGTCTGCTTTTGCGCACTTTGCTAATGTTGTTTTGGTACTGGCAGGCACCTGTAACGACATCACATTATAACCGGCCACATCAGTGTCGTTTTTGTATTTTGGGTAGATAGGAGAGGGAGAGAGAGAGAGGGAGAGGGAGAGGGAGAGGGAGAGGGAGAGGCAGAGAGAGAGGAAGAGAGAGAGGAAGAGAAAGAGGAAGAGAGAGAGAGGAAGAGAGGGAGAGAACGAGAGAGTAAGAGAGTAAGAGAGTAAGAGAGAGAGAGAGAGAGAGAGGGAGAGGGAGAGGGAGAATGAGAGAGGGAAGGGGAGGAAGTGATGCAGAAATTGAGATAAGGAGAAGGAGGGGTGACAGGACTGTTGCACCTGACCTCCTCCTTTGCATATATTAGCCCCCCCCCCCCTTGGTTTCCCCAATTGACCCCCCACAACCCTTCGCCTCGGCCCGAAACCCTCCCACGGTACTCTTGTTTACGACGAAAGGATCTCCTCGTGGCCGTCGTTCCTGTACTTGTCCGTGAGTTCGTTGTTGTTTGTTGTCCTTGCATTGCGTGTTGGCTCCTCGTCCGGAGATTATGGGAGATTGCGGTTGCTCGTTATGATGTTATGGCGAGGGAATTCGGGGAGGGGAGAGGGGGAGAGGGGGGAGGGGAGGGTCAGGATTATTTGGCCGTTTAAGCGCGCGTTGAATTCGTGTTCGGACGTGTTAAGGCGAGGGGGATAGGGAAGGTGTTGTCACGGGTTTGTTAGCATGCGTTTGTTCTTTTTCTCTTTCTTTATTTATTTCTTTTATCCTTCCCTCTCTCTTCCCTTCTCCCTCTTTCCCCCCTTCTCCATTGGTATCTTGTTTTCGAAAATGAACGTGATCATGAATGTTTGCGCCTGTTACCATGCCTTTGTTTCCATGCCGTGATATTGCTAGTACACGAAGCGAGGAGGAATTTAGAAACCATTCAGTGTGGCTTTGAATATGTGGTATGCGGTGTATGTTTATTGAGGGGTGTGTGACGTCATTGAGGTAAATAAGATGGTGTGATATGAGGTGTTTGTGATTGGTGTTCTCGTCGTCATTAGTATGTGATTTATTATTATTCTGGTTTGATTTCTTCTTCGGTTTGTGTTTGTCGGTTATCAGGGACCGCTTGATGAACAAATGGCCTTGTTAAGTATGATAATGATAGCTGTAAAAAAAAAAAAAAAATACAGAAAACCTTAACTTTCACGGAAGTCTTTATTACCTTTTTTATACTGTCTTGAGCATGATTAGTTAAGTTTGACCTTAGTTGTCAGCAGCGGTTAATCGCAAATGAGCGTTGTGCGTGAGGTGATGGAAGATCCGCTGGGAAGCACGCTGTTTTTTCTCCGCTTTATTCTTTTGTCCTTCTCTGATTCCTCCCCTCCTTTTCTCAGTCCTTCCCTTCTTTCATCTCATTCGTCTATCTCTCCCCCTACTCTTTTACCTGTCTCCCTCCCATCCTCCCTCTATGGACGCCCCTCCCCCTTCCTCTATGGATGCCCGTCCCCCTCCCTCCCCCCTCCTCCCCCGGTGATGGGCGCTGATCAGCCACGCACGAAGGCGCTTCGGATAATGAACGATCGGCAGCGAAAGACCGCCGTTCCTCCAGAGGGTTATAGAGAGGGTGATCACTTTTGTCTTACTTGATGTAACGACCATCTCTTCATCTCTCTCTCTCTCTCCTTCTTCTTCTTCTTCTTCTTCTTCTTCTTCTTCTTCTTCTTCTTCTTCATCATCATCATCATCATCATCATCATCATCATCATCATCATCATCATCATCATCATCATCATCATCATCATCATCATCATCATCATCATCATCATCATCATCATCATCATCACCATCGTCACCATCGTCATCTTTTGCCATTTCCCCCCTCTCTCTCTTCTCCACCCTCTCCCCCATTCCCTTCCCCTTTCTCTCCCTCCCCCTCCTCTTACACCTTACCTCACGCCTTCTCGCTATCTTGATACCATCGCCCGGATACCATTCGGCGCCGATACCATCTACAAAACCAACAGGTCGTAAAACACAGGCGGGAGAGAACATTCGTTAGGCGGGCTTGGCGGTCCGGTAGGGGTGCATAAGGGCGGTTTCGAAAGGGAATGAGTGCTTTGTAGATAGTGTTATTTTATTGTTTTGATTTTTTTCCTGGTCGATTTTAGTTTTTTTTTCTCTCTCTCTATGTTATTTTGTTTTTGTCTTGCTTCTGCTGTATGTTTTTGATCTCGTGATCGTGTTTACTCTTTGTTTATTCCGCGTAGATATCTGTTACGCAAGATATATCTGTGACGTCTTAAATTTGAAGTTGGAATTGATATGTGCGTCGTCCGGATCAAAGGGATTTTGATATTTGGCTTTTATTTATTTATGCATTCTATATGTGTAAATGTATATATATGTGTGTGTTTATTTCAGCTATTTACATAAAACAAAAGTGATCCCTTCTTCCACTCGTTTCTCTCTTTTTGCTAATATATGCGCAGTACATTTTGCCATCGGCCGTTTAGTCAATATATGGCTTATTCTGGGTTAAACCACAGCGTGCGCGGCGTGACGAAATAGCTCTTAACAACATTACGAGTCTTCAGCAGCGTTACGACGGAAGGCAGAGTGATGGATCGGACGCAGTAGTGCCTTGGACAGCGACCACCGCCTCGTCAGGAGAGCTTGGGAGGAATATGCGAAGCCAGAGACTATTATCATAAACCAATTTGCCTTTCACTCACCTCACGATTTCATGACTGCCATGATTCTTTTTTTTTTTTTTTTTTTTTAGTTACCGTTATATAATTCTTATATTGTAGTGCATATCGGATATGTTTCTCTAATGTGTAAATGTACACTCGTCCTGTGACCTGCATGTGGGCGTAGACTTGTGACAAGCTCATGTCTGTCATTCTAAGTGGATTTGGCGTTGCCCTGACGTAATTGGATTCTCAAAATCATGAACCGTTCCGGGCGGCGTGAAAGAGTGCGGGGGTAATGAGCGCGGGCGGAAAGGGGGGGTGGGGGGCACGGGGCTTCAGGAGTGAAGGAGGAAGAGGAGGAGGGAGATTGCAGAAGCGAAGGAGAAGGAAGAGGAGAGAGAACAGGCGAAGAGAACGCGCGCGACGGAAGCCAGATTAAAGATGAGTGACGGAGCGCGGACAGACGGCGCTCGTTGCGTGGCGGCCGTTCGGCGGAGCCCGCTTGCCTCCGACCTTGACCTTGTTTGCGGGTCGAGGCCGAGGGTCAGCGGGCGCGATCTTGCCTCC
>NC_061826.1:13277092-13279592 GCF_019202785.1 Penaeus chinensis | reverse complement strand
ACTACTCACACCTCAGCATCTCCCCCTCCCTCACCCCCCCCCTCCCTATTCCCCTTGTGATCTTCCCTCCCTCCTCTCCCTCCTCTCTTCCCTCCCCCTCCCCCCTCCCTCCTCTCCTCCCCCTTTCCACCCCCCTGCGCAAGACAATGCCTTCTGATTATTAGATCAATTTCCCTTTCCGATCACAGCTCTGTCGCGCTGGGTGAGGGGGAAGGAGGAGGGAGAGGGTGGGAGGGAGGGAAGGAGGGGAGGGAGGGAGGAAGGGAAGGGAGGAAGGGAGGTGGGGAAGGAAGGAGGGAAGGAGGGGTAGGAGGGAAGAAGGCGTCTTAGGTCCATTGTTTGTACTCTTGTTTATTTTGTTTTTTTTTTATTTTTGTTTTGTTTTTGTTCTTTTTTTTCGGGGGGGGGGGGGGGGGGGTGGCTTCGATTGTAGAATTTAAGTTGAGCACTGAATTCCTGTATTTAGAGATGAAGAAAATAATTTCTCCTAAAATTGATCCGAAATTATATCCCCCCCCCACAAAAAAAACAGTTTACGATGGTAGACTCCGAAAAAAAAACGAACAGAAAATCGATCGATAAAGACGCCGATTATATAACAGGCGACATTTAACGCCAATGAACAGAAACGGCAAAGAACACCTTCTTACCTCCAGGGGTGGGTTGGGGGTAGGGGTAATGGGGAGAAGAGAGGGGGTAGAGGGCCCCGGTTTTATTTACGTTCATTCACGTCGACGAAGGTTTACTTTCACCTCGTACGTTCAGCGCAACGACGAGGGGTCAATGTCGTTCGTTAGATCACCTCGTCATTATATCGGATACGTTACTCGTCCGGGATTCCTTTGTCTAAAGTACTCTGGCTAATGTCCGGGTGGGGGGTGGGGTGGGGGTGGGGAGGTAAGTTGGGGTGTGACTTTTTTTGGGGGGTAACTTTTTGCGTTAATGTGGTTGTTGTGACGTTATTCTTGCTATGTTGTTATTGTTATTATTATTGTTCTTGTTATCATAATATTTTTTTTTGGTTATTACTAGTGAATGATTATATACCATTAACTTTACTGTTACTATTATTTTTTTTTTATACCATCATGATTTTCATTACTATAACCATCATTATCATCACCATCATTGTGATCAATATCATTATAACCAAGTAATAACACCACTGGTACTATATTATCTACAGTTGATGATGAAAATGGCACGTAATTGTATTGTGACGAAACTATTACTTTTAATATATTATTCTCGTTCAGCGGGTGACCTCGGCTGACCCGAGCGTAATTGGGTGTAGGCCTATTTTATGACGCGATAAAGGTGTTGGTCAGATGTCAGGGGAGGGAGGGGGGGGGAGGGGGATGACGAAGAGGGAAGGGGAAGGGAGGGAGGGAGTGGTGGGAGGGGAGATGGAGGGGGTAGTATGATGAAAACGGGAAGAGGAGAAGAGGGAAGGGGGAGGGAAAGAGAATGGGAAGGGGAAGTGTGCCGGAGAAGGGAGGGGAGGGGAGGGGGTAGTGTGACGAAGAGGGAGGGGAGAGGGAGAGGGGGGATAGTGTGACGAAGAGGGGAAGAGGGGAAGGGCGATTGAAGAGGGGAAAGGGAGAGGGAAGGAGTAGTATGACGAAAAGGGAAGGGGAAGGGAAGGGAGAAAGAATGGGAGGGGATAGTCTGACGAAGAGGGGAGGGGAGAGGGAGAGGGAGAGGGAGGTGGAGGTGGAGGTGGAGGAGTCATATGCCTCGATGACAGGCACGTTGTTTACCGAGTCTTATTGCCGGAAGGAGGTCTGGCAAACGAGTACTTTATTGCTTATAATTGCTCTCGTAACTGCTAATTATGTTTAGCGGCTCAAGATATTGAAAAATGGGTTTTCTCTTTTTTTCTTTCTTCTTCTTCCTCTACTTGTTCTTATTTCTCTTCTTTCTTTCTTCATAGAAAACCTTAATTATGGATGATTAGTAAAATGATTAATTCATTTTGGATAATTAATGACAATATATGTTTGGTGAATAGCACGGATTATTATTTTTTTTTTCCACCCAACAGGTAAGTGTGTCCAGCTACGTGACGAGAGTTAAGGACGTGTGTGTCATGTATCCTTCGCCATCATCTCTAACTCGAAGGATCTCCCAAGCTGAGTGTCTTCTGTGATCGTGAGTGAGCATGGGAGGCCAGACTGTTTCTTCCTTTTTCCCCTCCTCCTTGTCCTTCTCTTCGTCCTCTTCTTTACCCTTCTCTTCCTATTGTTCCTCGTCCTCTTCGTCCTCTTCTTTGCCCTTCTCTTCCTATTCTTCCTATTCCATTTCGTCACCCTTCCCTTCCTTTTTTTTCCTCTTCTTTCTCCTCTTCCTCCTCCTCCTCGACGTCGTCCTCTTCCTCCTCCTCCTCGACGTCGTCCTCTTCCTCGTCCTTTTCTTCCTCCCCCCCTCATCTTCTTCTTCCTCTTCCTCTTCTTTTTCTTCTACCACGCTTTCCTCGTCCTCGCCCACCTCTTCCTCGTGG
>NC_061826.1:13262092-13264592 GCF_019202785.1 Penaeus chinensis | reverse complement strand
AGGTCCGAGGCACGATCATATCTCGGGCGTGTGTACAATCGGCCGTCAGTGTGGTGGTGGTGGTGGTGGTGGGGGGGGGGTCCTATGCGTCAACATGGGGAGGCGCCTGAGGGGAGGGAAGGAGTGGGAAAGGGGGACGAAGGGAGAGGGAGGGCGGGAGTGAGTGAATGGTAGAGGATGAGGAAGGTGGAGGGAAGGAGGAAGGGAGTGAAAGAAGATGGAAGGAAGGAGGGAAGGATAGAGGTTGAAGGAGGTTAAGAAGATGGAGGGAACGAGGGAAGGATGGAGGGAATAAGAGTAGAAGGGAGAACGAGAGTGAAAGGGAGACTTGAGAGTGAGATTGACATTGGGAAAGGGAGTGGGGGAAAGGGAAAGGAAGGGAAGAGAGAGGAGGGGGTAGAAGGAGAATGAATAAAAGCTCAAGGAAGAAGGAAAGTAAGAGTAAGACAAAGAGAGAGGAACGAAAAAAAAAAGAAAAAAAAAAAAACGTAAGAGAACAGATGTACTTCGCGAACGGGCGGCTGTTGATCATCACGAAGTAGGGCAGCCTTTGCAACAACTCATTTGCAAGGTCCGGCGCCAGGGCTAAGGCAGGTGCTGATAAGAGCGGCGTGATAGCCCTACGTTGCGATTTGTTCTCATTTCTACAGCGACAGAAATAAAAGAGAAAAGAAAGAAAGAGAGAGAGAGAGAGAGAGAGAGAGAGAGAGAGAGAGAGAGAGAGAGAGAGAGAGAGAGAGAGAGAGAGAGAGAGAGAAAATGTTAAGCTGTTGACACGAGTCTGAATTTATGCAACTGGCAGAGAACCGCTTGCCATTATCATCCCAAATTTGCATATGCATGTGTTTGTGTATGTACATGTATATGAATGCCAGGGATTTAGCGAAGTGTAAGGGGGGGGGGTTGAGATATTTGTAAATGTTTACGGTAGATGGCGTTGCTATTTAGGAGCTCCGTTTATTAAGGTTTATTTTTCTGATTTTTAGAATGTTTGTGTTGTGATATAATTTTTAGGCCTTTTTTGTTAGGGATATGAACGGTTGAGTGTTTGTGTTTTTGTTCGTGTGTGTAGATTCGTCGGTGTATCATTAAAGTAAACACAATAAATTGCTTTGCTTAGCTATCGTGTTTGCGAAAGACATTAGGTTGTTTTTGTAATTAACAAGAGATGTTTAATGTATATTTTTTATAATCTATTTACATCTCTCTCTCTCTCTCTCTCTCTCTCTCTCTCTCTCTCTCTCTCTCTCTCTCTCTCTCTCTCTCTCTCTCTCTCTCTCTCTCTCTCACTCTCTCTCACTTTCTCTCTCTCTCTCGCTTGCTCTCGCTCTCTCTCCCCCTCTCTCTCTGTCTATCTATCTGTCTGTCTTTCTGTTTCTCGCTCTCTCCTTCTTCCCTCTTCCACAAGGCTTCTCCCCTTTCCCCTTCCTCTTCTTCTCTACCCTTCCCTCTCCTGCTCCTTCTCCTTCTCTCATCTACCCTTTTCTTTCATCTCTTTCTCTCCCTCTCTCCTCCCTTTCCTTCTGTCTCTCTCCCTCGCTCCTTCTCTCCTTCTCACCTTCACCCAAGAGGCTTCAGTTCCTTCGTTTATTCTGTTCCTTTACTTTTAATCTAGTGAATGTTTACCTTTGTAAATGATGTATTTACCTTTCCTGGGCTGCCTGACTTGGCTCGAGAAACTTTCATTTACGTTTTGCAAATGAACATTGCCTGGTCTTCATTCTCTCGACCTCCTTGTGTGTGTGTGTGTGTGTGTGTGTGTGTGTGTGTGTGTGTGTGTGTGTGTGTGTGTGTGTGTGTGAGTCTGTCTGTCTGTCTGTGTGTCTCCCCGTCTACGCCTACCTGCCTGTGTGTGTGTGTGTGTGTCTGTCTGTCTGTCTGTCTGTCTGTCTGTCTGTCTGTCTGTCTGTGTTTCTCCCCAACTACGCCTGTCTGTCTGTCTTTGTAATGTGTGTCTCTCTGTCTGTCTGTCTGTCTCAGTCTCCGCCTGCCTGCCTGTCTGTCTGTGTGTTTCTGTATGTATGTATGTATGTGTGTGTCTGTCTGTCTGTGTGTCTCCCCGTCTACGCCTACGTGTGTTTGTTTGTGTGTGTGTGTCTGTCTGTCTGTCTGTCTGTCCATGTGTCTCCCCATCAACGCCTGTCTGTCTGACTGTCTTTGTAATGTGTATGTGTGTGTGTCTGTGTTTCTCCCCATCTACGCCTGTCTGTCTGTCTGTCTGTCTTTGTAATGTGTGTCTCTCTGTCTGTCTGTCTGTCTCAGTCTCCACCTGCTTGCCTGTTTGTCTGTCTGTCTCTGTATGTATGTATGTATGTGTGTGCGTGTGTCTGTCTGTGTGTCTCCCCGTTTACGCCTACATGCCTGTGTGTGTGTGTGTGTGTGTGTGTGTGTGTGTGTGTGTGTGTGTGTGTGTGTGTGTGTGTGTGTCTCCCCATCTACGCCTGTCTGTCTATATGTCTGTCTGTCTCAATCTCCACCTGCTTGCCTGTCTCTCTGTCTG
>NC_061826.1:13249592-13257092 GCF_019202785.1 Penaeus chinensis | reverse complement strand
AGGCGTGTTGCGGCCATTTCGCTTCTGCTGTGGGGGGTGGGGGTGGGGGGGATGAACGAGAGGTGAAGGTGAGGGGGAGAAGTTGGGGAGATGAGGGTTAGGATGGAGGAGGAGGAGGAGGAGGAGGAGGAGGAGGAGGAGGAGGAGGAGGAGGAGGAGGAGGAGGAGGAGAAGGAGAAGGAGGAGGAAGAAGAGGAGGAGGAGGAGGAGGGGTTGTAAGGATGGATTTTTATTTTTTGTTTAGGGAGGGAGTGCGAAAGGGAGAGGGGGGGAGGAAGGAAGGAAGGAAGGAAGAAAGAAAGGAAGAAAGGAAGGAAGGAAGTGGGGGAAAGGGAAGGAAAAAGAGAAGGGGGGAGAGGAAGAGAAAAAGGGGAGGAGAGCGAGAAAGAAGGAGAGAAAGGAATAAGGAGGGACAGACAGACAGACAATCAGACAATCCGAGAAAGAGACAGACAGACACCCACCCAGACAGACAAACAAACAAACAAACAACCAACCAGCATAGCACAGGCAACACAAACGCGGATGACTGATCTCGTTCACCGTGGGCGTGGCTTACAATGTGCAATGCGAAAGACAGCCGATTCGCCGATTTGTTTACCTTTTCGTTGTATTTTCCTCCGATTGTGTTTGTTTGTTTCCGGTGGATGCGTTCGTGAGTGTTATGGCCTGGGGTTTTGCGCAAAGGCTGGGGAGGTTCTGTTGAATTTGGGTGAAGGATTTTGGTGTGAGAGTTCTTAAATGCTATTATGATTTTTTTTTCGATGATCTTATGTTATTTTTTGTGTATTTTTTTCGTATGATAATAATATATCATTTCTTTTGTTTTCGCGATTTGATGACTATCGAATAATATTGCTGTTTTATTTTCTAAAGCGTGATTTTTTGTCTTAACTTAAATTACGATTAGCATCTTGCCTTATGATCGCAGTGCGGAAAATTATGGGAAAAGTGTAACGTTGTGAAATCCCCTTTGTTGACCCACGTAATTATTTTTTATGATTTCATTATTTCATCGCATGCGGTCGGGTCTTACTTTTGCTTTTTATTAACGGTAATAAATTCCCGCGTTTTGATGGGAGTTTCTTTTCATGTCCAGACGTAAAGTGGATTATAATTTGAATGAAGAAAAGAGAGCGGAGCGAGTTAAAGGGCGGCGATAAGGGACCTCCCCCTTCCCCTCCTCTCCCTTTCCCCTCCCCACTCCCTTTTCCCTCCCCACTCCCTTTTCCCTTTCCCCTCCCCCATCTCTTACTCTCCCTTTCCTCCAACCCTCCCTTCCCACCTCCCTTTCTCTCCCTTCTCCCTTCCTCTCCCCTCCCTCACCCTTCCCCCCTTCTTCCCATCTCTCCTCCCTTACCCCTCTCCCCTCCCTCACCCTTCCCCCCTCCTCCCCTCTCCCCTCCCTCACCCTTCCCCCTTCCTCCCCTCTCCCCTCCCTCACTCTTTCCCCTTCCTCCCCTCTCCCCTCCCTCACTCTTTTCCCTTCCTCCCCTCTCCCCTCCCTCACCCTTTCCCCCTCCCCTCTCCCTTTTCCGTTCCCCCTCCCTTCCTCTCCCTCCCCCCTATCTCCCCTCCCCCCACCACCCTTCTTGAAGCTTTCTCAAAAGAGTGCGTTGTATGTAGGTTAATCCCCCCCTCCCCTTTCCCCCCCCCCTTCGATGTGGGCGGCGGGGGAGGGGGGGGGGTGACAGTGGAATCCCAAGGCGCCCTTCGCTTAATCCTTCACGAGCGATAGATATTCCGGCGCCTCTCGGTCGACCTCCCATTCCTTCTTTCGCCGCTTCTCTGTTCCTTGTCTCCCTTTCGTGATCCTCATGTTTCCTTTGCCTGTCTGTGAGTCTGCTTTTTTTGTTTGCCTTTCTGTTTTGTTTTGTTTTTTCCTTATCTATTTTCTTTCCGGCATCTCGATTTTTTCTTCTTTTTCTTTTGCATTTTCTCCTGTTTTTTTTTCTTTTCTTTTCTTTTTCTCAGTTTTCTTTCCTTCATTTCCATTCTTTTTTCCATTTTCTTTTATTCGCATCTCTCCTGTTTCGTTATTCCATATTATTTGTTATTTTTCTCTTAAGTTTCTTTCTGTCATTCCATAATATTTCTTACTCTTCTTTTTTTCTCTCACTTCTCTTCTCCTTCTCTTAGTTGTCTTTCCGTCATTCCGATATATTTCCTTTTTTTCTATTTTTTTCTTTATTCCTTTCACTTCTCTCCTGTTTCGCCCCTTCGTCCGATTCCGTCGTCGAGTCGGCCGAACACCCGCTTTCCGAAGCCGTTTCCCGCGCGCTCCATTTACCGCCCTTGTCTCGTTTTCGCGGATTATTTTGGCGTTGTCCGCTGGTTGCATGTGGGTGGTTTCTGTGGGCGTGTGGGCGTTCCGTGTCACAGTCTTTTCATTTTAATTACCTGCGGCATTTTGTTTTTCTCGTGTTTTGTTCTTGTTTTCGTTTATTGTGTTTTTTTTTTTGTTTTTTGTTTTTTTCTTATTGTGTGATTTTTTTTCTCTCTTTCTTTCTTTTTCACTTGCATGCGATTTTTCTCTCTCTCTTTCTCTCTCGCGTGTGATTTCTCTCTCTCTTTCTCTCTCTCTCTCTCGCTCTCTCTCTCTCTCTCTCCTTCCTTCCTTCCTTCCTTCCTTCCTTCCTTCCTTCCTTCCTTCCACCTTTCTTCCTTTCTTCTTTCTTTCTTTCTCCCCTGCGTCGATATCCCTTCCCTTTCCCCGTCTTCCTCTCCGTCTCCCGAGCGTCTTGCGAGAGGCCTCTCCATTGGCCGTCCCGCAGGTCCATCCAATCTAATTTATTGTTGTTCGCCTCTTCCTCCTCCTGCTCCTCCTCCTCCTCCTCCTCCTCCTCCTCCTCCTCCTCCTCCTCCTCCTCCTCCATTCCTCTTGACCCTCCTCTTCAAATCCGAAATTACGGGGGGGGAGGGGGAGATGAGGGTTAAAAGTTCACGTGAAGTTGTGCAGTGTAGGGAAAGGTTCGGGAGAGTTATTACCGAGTCAAATTTTTATCGTTTTCTTTTTACCCCCGTTTTCTTTTTGTACTTCGCTTGGATGGGTTTTGGGAACTTGAAATTCATTTTTTTTTTTTTTTTTTTTTTACATATCTTCGCTTTCTTCTATTTCTTTTTACTTCTTGTGCTCTCTTCATTCTCTTTTTTTTTCTTTTTCGAGTATAAGTTGGAAAGTCTTAATACAAAATGTTCTTTTTTTTCTTGGTTCTTCGAGTAGACAGGATTGGAATTTACTATTGTGATCATTATTATCGATATTATTATTATTAGTAGTTGTTGTTGTAGTGGAAGTGTCATCGTCATTATTTTTTTCTTGTTTTTTTTATTATCATTATTGGTTTTTTTATTATCACTATTATTATTGTTGTTATTATCGATGTTGTTGTTATTGTTATCATTAATAATAATATTTTTATTTTATTGTTATTATACGTATAGGTAGTATTTATTATTATAAATATAATTGTTATTATTATTGTTGTTGTTATTGTTACTATCATCATCATCGTAATCATCATCATTATCAGCAGCAGCATCAACATCCCCACCATCCCTAGCATCATCAACACCAACACCATTAGCAGTAATAGTGACAAGCCTTCGGCGAATTGCCAGCGTCTCGGCCCGACCGCTGCTGCCCGGCCGGTCGTCGGCGAAGGGAAAACGGCTCGCTCTTTCGCTCTCACTCAGTCGCTCTTTTCATGTGGCTTCCGTTTGGATTTTGAGTTTTGCTGCAGCTGAATGAGGGATATTTTTATTATTTCTTTGTTTTTTGTTTTTGTTTTTGGTCTTGTTTTTGTTTTTGTCTTTATGACGCGGGTGATATTTAGATTTGTAGTTGGTGTTTTCTTGCGCATGTGGCGATTATAATAGTTTTATTCTGATCTTTCTATCTCGTTTTGTTATGATAGCAGCACAAAAGAGGCCATTTTTTTCTAATATCTACAAAGAATGTAATCTGCCATTCGCATTCTTCCAATCGCAAAAAGCTGTTCTGTGGCCAAGGCTAGTCGTATCAAAAGCCATTGCAGGGCTTTTAATATTGCATAAACCCCTTTTGTTAAGTGAGAGAGAGAGATAAAAAGTTATAAGGGAGTGACCATAGAAAAGTCCACGAGTAAGGTCATGTCAAGTGGAAATAGGTCACGGCTGCGTATTTAAGTGTGGCAGCGCGTGCGGCGGCGGCGGCGGCGTGGCCAGTGTGACGTCACAGTTATTTAGCTCGCCATATTGGGGGTTTCCCTCCTGTCCCTCCCCCTCCCCCTCCCCCTCCCCCTCCCCCACCTCATTCCACCCCACGGCCGCCAGCTCGCTGTTGACGCTGTAAACACGACGCTTCTTTTGGAGGGATTTTGTTAAGATAGGGAGGGAGAGGAGGGAGGAAAAAGGGAGGGAGAGAGAGGAAGGAGGAAGAGGGGGGAAGGCTAAAGTTAGAAGGAGGGAGGGAGGAAGATGGAGATAG
This sequence comes from Penaeus chinensis, assembly GCF_019202785.1. Classification (NCBI taxonomy): domain Eukaryota; kingdom Metazoa; phylum Arthropoda; class Malacostraca; order Decapoda; family Penaeidae; genus Penaeus; species Penaeus chinensis. The sequence goes on along the minus strand of NC_061826.1, from coordinate 13,252,624 downwards.
GATGGAAGGGGAAGAGGTAGGAAGAGGGAGATGGGAGGGAGGGAGGAGAGGAAGAGGGAGATGTGGAGTGAAGGAGGTAAGAAAGAGGAGGTGTGAGGGAGGAAGAAAGGAAGAGGGAGAGCAGGAGGAAAGGTTATTAAAAAAGTTAGTGAAGAGGGAAATCTCTGGGCACCACTTATGTAAAAATAGTAATGATATTAATGCACAAACTTTTCTTGGTACAACTACATATGATGAATACTGGTGAGGGGAAAGAGAATTAGAACAATAATGCTATTAATGATAATAATGATAACAGTGGTGATGATATTAGTATTAGTAACAGTGACTATAATAGATGTGATAATTATCGTTTTGTGGTCATATTAAAGACAAAAAAAAGGAAAACACGCGCGCGCACGCACACACACACACACACACACACACACACACACACACACACACACACACACACACACACACACACACACACACACACACACACATACACACACACACACAAACACAGACACACATACACACACACACACACACACACACACACACACACACACACACACACACACACGCACACACACACACACACACACACACACACACACACACACACACATACACACACACACACAAACACAGACACACACACACACACACACACACACACACACACACACACACACACACACACACACACACACACACACACACACACACACACACACACACACACACACATACACACACACAAACACAGACACACATACACACACACACACACACACACACACACACGCACACACACACACGCACACAGACACACACACACACACACACACACACACACACACACACACACACACACACACACACACACACACACACACACATACACACACACACACACACAAACACAGACACACATACACACACACACACACACACACACACACACACACACACACACACACATACACACACACACACAAACACAGACACAGACACATACACACACACACACACACACACACACACACACACACACACACACACACACACACACACACACACACACACACACACACACACCTACACACACAAACACACACAAAGACACACACACATACACAAACAAACACATACACAGAGCCGAACACATAGACAGACCTTATTACACATAATCGAAAATAATAAATCGAGATCCTATGTTTTCGAAGGCACGGTGCACATAACGTACACAAGAACGGTGCTTGTGGTGCTGTAGAGTGAGTGAGTTATTTCCCAGCTTCGCCTTAATTGTGGCCTGTGATGAGACCGGGGAAGGGCGTCGGATATCTATAATTGCTGGCGTTTCCGTTTTATTTTTTTAGATACTGGGTTTTTCTTTTGCGTTTCGTCATTCCCTCTGTAGGCCTACTTATTTCTTTGTTTCGTCGCTTGGTGTGAACGTGTCAAAAGGGCGCCTTAGAGTGTAATTTTTTTTTTTTTTTTTTTTTTTTTTTTTTTTGCGGGAGGGGTGGGGGTGAGGTCCATGGTACTCGATTCTGAAGTTACGTTTTGTATTTCGTATTTTTGTCTTCTTGTTACTCTTCTGTTCATCCTCCAATTCCCTTTTCTTGCCCTTTTCTTTTCTTTTTCTTATTCCAATTCTTCTTCTTCATCTTCGTCTTCTTCTTTAAGTTGTATTTTTCACCTCTCGTATTTTCTGATTGCTCTTCTCTCTGTCCTCCTCTCATTTTCTTTTTATTTTCTTATCTTTCTTTTCGTATTGTTCTTCATCATCACCTTCTTCAACCTTTCTCTTTTTCTTATTTTCTTATTACTCTTCTTTTTCTTCTCTTCTCTTTTTTCTTCTATTTCTCCTTATTTTTCATCTTCCTTATTTATCCTTCTTATTTTCGTCGTCCAATCTTCTTCCTGATTGCCATTTCCCTCTTTCTCCTAGGAAATGATGAGAGTGACAGTAATAAGTGATGGCAAAAAATAATTATTATGATAGTAATGACATCAATCATAACAACAATGATGATGATAACGGTGATGAAGATGAAAAGTAATAGGGATGATGATGATAATAGTAATAATAATAATAAAATCGATAATAGTAATAATAATGATGATGGTGATGATGATGACAATGATTATAATAATAATAATAATGATGATAGATAATGTACAAAATAGATATGTGAGTGAAGGCCTCCCTCGGCGGTCACATCAGCTGTCGGATGCGAAGGGCGCCTTACATGCATTCAGACAGGGAGGTCGACGTATGGGGGGGAACGGGGAGGGGTTGAGGAGAAATGGGGGTAGGGGTAGAGGTGGGGGGGAGGAAGGAAGGAACCATAAGACAGGAGGGAAGGGGACATAGATGGGGAGGGGACGAGAGGGGAGAGAAGGGAAGGGAGCATGGCTGGGAAGGGGAAGGGAGGGGAGAGAAGGGAAGGGGACATGGCTGGAAAGGGGAGGGGAGGGGAGAGGAGGGAAGGAGGCATGGCTGGGGAGGGGACATGGGCGGGGGCGTATGAACGGAGGAGGTACAATTACCGCCGCAGATTACGGTGGTTTTCGCAGGCGTGGTCCGCCTTCGTGCCACTCAGGATCCGTTCTAGGCAGCCTTGGCTTAGCATGAGCGATGTGCCTCTAACAGAAGGCTAAAGGGGCCGGTTTCGTCTTTATTGTTTTTATTATTGTATATCGTGTTGGCTCAGGATACAGAGTTTCTTTTTATAGAGAAACCGATAGATAGATATGGAGGTAGTATGTAAATAATATGATGTAGATATTATCCATATTTTAGTGTTTATATGAGTCTACTTGAGCATGCATTATTTATTTACTTAATTTACTCCCTCGTGCCCTATTTTATTTTATATTTTTATCCATATATCATTATCCTAAAAGGGAATGGCACGCCACGTCCCACGCAATTACTACAGCGGGGGATTTACCCTTTGATAACAGGTCACAAGTCAGACGTTTTAGTGGAATGAATCGTCCGTGACCTGACGTCCGGCGAGTATGTTCGGCGGGGG